>NC_048408.1:26425074-26435535 GCF_013103735.1 Etheostoma cragini | reverse complement strand
AGGGTTGTGTATTGTATGGATTTTTTCCAATACTGGTGCTAAAATGATTCTTTTAAAGTGCCGGTGCCTAAACAGTGCCTGAACTGATACATAAATACAAAAAAAGCTTTAAAAGCTTTATAACTGGAATGGAAATGGAAATATATAAATGGAAATCTGCTTTGCTTTTCAGTCCTATAAATACGGGTCGTTAAGGCCCCGGTGCAGCAGGAGCAACGGGTGTTGATACCAAACCTTAGTTATATATGAAACATCTGTTAGTATATACTAGTAGTATAACTAATAAGCAGAACATATGCACGTAAAATGACTTTTGCTTCTAATTTGGATAGCCCAATGCGTGACTTAACCCTCAGGAGACACTGCTAATTCTATCTATTTCTGCACAGGAAGAGAGTTTTGTGACAATTTAGACGTGTTGGAGGCAAGAGTGTGAACAGAAGGGACATGGTGAGAAAGCAAGTTGACGAGAGGTGTCGCTTTATTTGTGAGGCCAGAGGGCAGCGTGACCTGATGCAGGGTCATGGTGTTTTGGGTACACAAATGCTGAGATGGAAGTTGCCAGATTCTGCTACTTTGTCAATAATGACGGGCTCCCTCCCTCCACTGCTGGGTCAAAATGCCCTCTGCGCTCTTGTGGTGCAACAGGGACAGCTTATTAGGACATCACGTAATAGCTTGCTTGAGCAGAGCAAGTGTCACATAATTCTTTCACATCCTAAAATCTGCATAACAAATATTAAGAAAAAACGTTTAAGTTACTGTTTCTGCACATGGGCTCGAAAGTAAGTGTACCTGTTTATTGATCTGTAACATGTCATCTGTTTTTACCAGTTTTTTCACATCAGTTCACATGACTTGCTCGTAGGAAAGCACACATGGATATTCTAAACATTATGCTTTATTTCAGACCCAGGGGAATCTTCATCACACAGAGTAAAACATTAAGAGAAATATATATACTGTATCTAATGCTGCCTTGCTTATATGGCCACCCCAGGCAGGCTGTATACAGAGGTGTACAACACACTATATGGAGTGAGATCTTCAAAGATACAGAGCACATGCTAAACTTACAAAACAGCAAGGTCTCTTGAGCATACCAGTACCGACGCTGCCTTTACTGTAGATATCCTTGTCATCAGACAGGTCATTTGCAATGATATGGCCCAAATATGTAATCTCACTGCACACCCTAAATGCAATGCCAGACAGGTAGAAATCAGGTCGCTGATAGTTGCCGTTGGTAGGTTGACCGTCTGTCTTCTTTAATTCTGATAATCATGATCTTACTCTTTTTAGCGTTAAAAACCTAATGACTCTGCCGCCGTTCCAGAGCGGGTCTGCAGATGTTCCGCAACCAGTGGAAATTAGGAGTTAGACCTCAATAGAATACAGTTTCTATGAAACCAGGATTAGAACGGAATTAATATGAGGTCAGGGATACATAAATAATATTAAATAAATAA
Source organism: Etheostoma cragini (assembly GCF_013103735.1). Lineage (NCBI taxonomy): Eukaryota > Metazoa > Chordata > Actinopteri > Perciformes > Percidae > Etheostoma > Etheostoma cragini. Next base: position 26,434,066 of record NC_048408.1, on the reverse strand, counting down.
ATGGTCACATGGTCAAGTTTTGTTTGTTACATCTATCTAAATTTTATATTCCCTTGAAATATTCAATTGAAAATGTCCTTTGGCAGCTAACTTATGAGTTACTTATCAGTATTTACTGTATGTTAATTATTGCAATATCTATTATGTAATGTCTGAAATAAATTTTAATTCAAACATCGACAGTGTGCCAAAGCATGTCTTTGATATTGTGCAGCTTTGCGAACACTGATTTCAACTGCTGTATTGATGCATTTAAAATGGATTGCGAGAATTGAATATTATTATATATATGTGCCACCTTGGTCTGTCACATTGATAACTGCTAAACTGTGTTTCTTTGTTGAAAACAATGACAATAAAGATCTATTCTATTGGAGCATCCCTCCCTAAAAACCAGACAGCAGAACTAGCTAAGTGCAATCGTGCCTGTTGGTTTTATTAACGGTCTCTACAAGAAAAGGTTTGAGCATGTTTTACAGAAATATGTCAAAAGGAAAATAAATTGTAAAGCAGGACCTTTTCAACACAACTTATTCCAGTTTCTCAGGGAAACCCAAAACCCAGTCTTCATCATCCCCTCTGTCAAGACCCTGACATTGCATTATTTAGCTTTTTTCTTTGTCCTCAATACTAATAAAGAATAACTCCAATTTTTTGGCAGCATCTTTGTCTCCCCGTTTATGTTTTATTTATAAAAAGCCAGAAAACGGCTGCTGGCATGTTCTTCATGCATATACTTTTACTCTTCTTACATTTTAAAATCAAGCATTCAAATTCAGGATCTATTGATGTGTGAGACAACTGCATCATAATACTGGTGCAGTCACTAATGTCTGTATAACTGCATAACAAATAATACCCCTTCTACCCATTTATATTTGCTCATTTATGGTTCAGTAGCTATTATATATTCCCCGCTGTGGTCATACAAATTGCTTTTGCTTATGATAATATAAACCTAAAATGCTTTGCCTCAAATGTAATGAATATAACTTTAACCCTTAAGCCACTAAGCAATGTCGTGAAGAACAAAGGCGACGGCTTCTATTTCACCACATTTCAGAGTTTATTGTACAATCAAGTCAGTTCACACAAAATGGTCCATTGCACTGGATCATTAAAACTGGCATCAACATGACAAACAATCCCATTGTAAATATCACCCAGCGCGGTGATATCATTAGGGATTAATACAAACACCCTTACAGGGAGAAAAGGTGGATCGGGTTTAGTGTTGTTTGGCTCAGGAGACTCTGAGCCTTTAGTTGTAAGAAGATGACACTGGTCTTTAAAAAGAAGTTCTTCAAATTGCCTCAAAATATGTACACATAAAAAATATTACATTCAATAAAAAAGTTTACTGAAAGATTAGTGCGGTCGGAGAGAAAGAGAGAGAAAGACAGGTGTTAAGAGTGACGGATGGTGTGGACAGTTCACTGTTGTACAAACTGCTGAGGAAGGTGATAATGAAATGCCATTTCAAAAAACAGTGTGTGTCCAGCACACACAAACGCATAAACTCACACACACACATGCTCCCTGAATAAGGAATGAGGATTAAGGACTTTGGAGACCCTGATTGGCTGTATTGTTTGTAAAAGTTGAACCTACTTGCACATGCACGCTCACAAACGTTTAGACCCATGGATACAGCTTCAGAGACGGATGGAGGGTTGGAAACAAAGAGAAAAAGGCAAGTGACAGACGAGGCAGAAAGCTGTTTTTATGCCTTCCAGCCAAAGTGACCGCCACACTTTTTAAAAGTCCCTTTCAACTATTTTCCCTGACAACTACATTTTTAAACTGGACAAGAACTCCAAATAATTGTTTATTATGTGCCACAGTGGCCGGTGGTGTGGACAAACTAACCTGTCGCCACACAAATGACACCAGCGTCCGGCTGGTGTTCTTTCCCAGCTCTGTGATCCCGTCACAGGGGACGAGGGACAGCGAGGAGATGCTACGAGCACTTCCACACACACACGGCCAGACTCCCTCCAAAGAACATGTAGAGCAGGTTCTTCACCTCGTGTGTGACCTCAAAGCCAAAACCTTCGCCAATCACCACGTGCCACGAGCTGCCGAATTTCTTGTCCATGGACTCTTTGATCATCTTCGCTGCACTCTGGGGAATAACAAAAAAAGATAGACAAATAAACATCAACCAATGAAGAATATGAACTTATTTTTGGGAATTACATCTTATGTTTTTAACAAACCAAATACAGATACAGATGTCATTAACCATTAGTCTTGCACTGCCAGACCTTCCTCCACAGCGCTGCAAAGGAGGGTCTGGCTGGTCCACACAGTATTTCAGAATGGGAAAAACGGGCTCTGATTTATTGACATGTCTTTAAAACAATCACAATTGTCATAGGCGGGGCTAAACCCCAGGCAGTGCCCCGGTGCCGGTGTGAAATAGCCTCAGGAAGGAACATGTGTACGTTCAAAAGTTACTTTAGTTGAGGCAACAGAAAACTCAGACTGGACAGATAGTCTAGCTGTCTGGATTTACCCTGCAGAAATCTGAGGAGCAGTTAACCGTAGTCCTCATGAATCCACCGGAGTTTAAAATAACACAACAAAGAAAGTGGAAGGTAACGAACATCCGGCTGAAAAAAAGGACACATGGTGGAATCTTTGGCAGCACCGCAACAATCCCGGAAGTGGAACGCCGTGGGTATAGACTTTTAACTATAGACACAGCATGGCAAACATCAATTTCTGACCGAGCTACCACAAAAACAAAAAAGACGGGAAGCACAAATTATAATACATTTACCTCATTGTTAGTTGCAAACTTTTCACAGGCTGTAACACAAAGCTCCATGGTCTCAACCCTCATTTCCTCTGGCATGTCCGTGTGCTGAGGACAAACACAAATGTTAAGGGTCTACATTCCCCTGCCTGAATCGGTCTTCATGTTTTTTTGCTTGAGAACTTGTATATGTTTTGGTGACTGAGTCGGCACACAACCTAGCACTTTGTCCCACTGGGGAGTTTTCTTCCACCGCCAAAATAAAAAGTAGCCAGGTACAGTTATGTAAAACTGACAGATACTTAATGACCAAACACAATGCACATGCAGTTAAATTGCAGCCTACTAATACACAACACCCCCACCTAAACAGCAAAGGGGTTCAATCAAAATGTAATGTTGTCATGTTGTCTTTGCGGAATGGACTGCTCCCACCCGCAGTTAGGATGTTCTTGTCCTGTACCCAGAGACACTGTCCCGCTTCTCTCCTACCCTGATGAGAGGGAAGCTGTGCAGTCTCTTGTAGTCGGCCTCCTCTTTCTTTCCCTCACCAGTCCCAGCCATTCCGACTCCTGCAAAAAGGACATTTTTGACATGTTGAAAAAGCTAGCTAAACCCCCCAGGTACCGTTACTCAATGTGTGATAGTAAAGCATCGCTAGACACGGACAGACCAGTAGTAAAGAGCAAGCTCACATCTGTATAACTTAACGCTGGCTAACGTGAATAATCCTCTGTAACACGACTCTGGGGAAGAGGTTACATTGCTAGCTAGCTACAACAAGTACGTCATAGTAGTTTACACCAGAAGTGGCTATTTCTCCTTTAGACGATATCGGCAGATAACGGTTTGTTTGTAAACGCGACCAGGCTGGATCAGCTTAGTAACGGTAACTAGCGAACCAGGTTGTACTAGCTAGCTAATTAGCTTAGCTTGTTTGATAGCAAACAGCTGATGCTACTGCTGGCTGATGTTTTATAGCCTAAAAGTCCGCCCTTTTTAAATCCTCCGTCGTAATATTACGAGTTATCATGTGTCGTCGAGAGTAAACAAGGGACATAGGGGTGAATACATAATTACTTACGAGGTGTTTCTCCACCGAAAACTTCTCCTTCTTGACTCCCAGTTCGGTTGTTAAGGAGACATTTTAAACAACGGATGTCCGTACAAGGGAAACCCCGCCTCCTACATCCAAGCTTAGTTCCTATTGGTTTAGAGTCTGTCAATCAACTGAACGACTATTTATATATCTATCTATCTGTCTATCTATCTATCTGTCGGTCTATCTATCTGTCTATCTATCTATCTGTCTGTCTGTCTGTCTTAACGTTAACTTAACGTTTGACTTGTATACAGACATTTGTTAAATGTTATATAGGCTAGTTACAGCACCCTATATTGCTTAAGAAATTAATAATCTACTTATATACATACCTGGACACTCTCATTATAATTATTACTAATGCTATTATTATTATTATTATTATTGTTGTTATTGTTGTTGTTGTTATTTGTATACTGTTTTTCTCTCTGCACTGTATTTTGACTTATTTCACACATTTTTTTAGCTGTTGAAATGTTATGTTGGAAATTTCAATTTCCTTGCGTGAGACATCCCAAAAGGATCAATAAAAAGAATTCTAAGTCTCTAAATCTAAGTTCTCCTTGCTTTAAGCTGTAGGCTATGTCTATTCCTATCTTTCCTGGGAAAGTGTGTAAGTAGGCCTAGTTTGAGAGCAACTTACCCAAAGTCAAAATAACTGATGATTCTGATTCTGAAAAGTGTCTCAAAAAAGTAGAAGTAAGAAGAAGAGGGAAGGTAAAATACCTTATGATTGTATCTGGTAGAGTACGTAGTAGAGTACTTAGTTGCTATAAAATGACACAACTGGCTTTCAAGCTGTGTGTGAGTAAAACCTTTTTTATCCTTTCGTAATCAGCCCTCTTATTGAATCTGACCCACATTCAGGAAACATCTGGGTGGAATCCCCAGATGGAGAGTTCTGACCCAGAATTGTGCTTTACACACACACACACACACACACACACACACACACACACACACACACACACACACAGCCAAAATCACACACAACAATAGAGATGTGTGATTCTCTCTACCTAGGTTGTGCATTTTGCCTCACCAACCCACTGAAACAGACTAAGCCCGTCTGAAATACCACCACGAGCATCTGGATTCATTTGGTTTCTAAAACAATGACTACTGTATATTAGAGTGGATTGTGAATCCCTGGAAAGGCAGATAAAAACACATGATGATCTGTCTCTCCTTCCTCTCTTCCTCTCTTCTGTCCTCTTTGTGCAACCAGAAGAATGATGCAACATGTTGACCATAAACTGAAACCCCTCTCCTCACCTCTAGGGTGTGTTGGCTGAGAGAAACAGTGAGCCATTACACTGCAGATTACGTTATGTGTTATCACATATTTTGGCAGGGTCTTTGTTCAGCCCAATTGATCCAGTAGATGCAATGATTCAAAAGCCAAAGGAAAGAAAAGACTTATTGAAACAGGTAGCCTATGTAAACAAAGGAGCAAGGCGAAACAGAAAAAGAGAAATGACAGTGAGTCTAACAATTTGTGTTTGTGGACGTGTGCATTTGTTTCAGATCAAGTGCGAAGCATCTTAAAATACACTGAGAGAGAGTGAGAGCGGGAGCAATAAACACCCAGGTGAGACACTCACAATGAGAAGTGCTTGAGGGCTGGAAGGTAGTTGAAATAAGAATGTCAAATCAAAGCAGCAGAAGGATGAAGAGAGGGAGATGGAGGTTTTTTTTGACAAAAGGTGCAGAGAAAAGATGCCAACTGGTTTCGAGAGGTGGACAGAAAAGCGAAGGAGGAGGAGGTGGTGGTGGTGCAAGGACCTTGAGGAAAATATTCATCATGAGGGGAAAGCATTCTCTGGTCAATTCGATATAAGGCAGAGTCAAAAACAGAAAACGCTGCTGCACATTAAGAAAGGCAAGGTTTGGATGATAGACGACAACAGAGCGAGTACAGGTGAAGGGCTAATCAACAGTGAAATCCCAGACTGTACAGTAGATGTGGAGGATGTATAAATACCTGGAGAGCTTGCAACAGTGAGGCAATGCATTGCAGTGAGAATAAAACTTGTTAATCTGTTTCTTTAGTCATGAGGAGGGCTGACACCATGCAAGCGCTTGTGCAGCATGAGGGGATGAGTAAAAGTTGAGATAGATTATGAAAGGTTTCACCAGTATGGTTTACTGTGAAAATAAATATTTGAGTTGGAGTGTCTGTGTCTAAATGTGTCTGAGAGTGTGGTGGTGGTGGGTTACAACAGGATTTTCATAATTTCTACCGGCATCAAAGTGAGGTAATTAAGGGGCATCTATAATTCAACAGCAGAGGGAGACCCCACGTGACTCTGCTAACAAGCTGTGATGGAGAGATTTACTGAAAATATTCACTGACTGTATAACTGCAAGACTCACGGGCTGACTGTGAGGCTGACGGTCTGATTAGTCAGATGAGTGGTTGATGACTCCCTGACTGACTCACCAACTCATTCAAAGCACTGATTGATCCTAAATTGATCACTGGCTGCAGGCAGCCAAATCAGGTTAGAATTGTGCAGTGTAGAGTACATTATTCATCTTCAGGGCATTTTTTATGCATTTGCCAATTTTGTTGCATCCTTTTATTCTTGTTAGCCATTAATGACTCCTTAAACAAAAATGGTTGCATTACACACACAAACACACACACACGCAGCTACAGCCACAAGAGATTCTACAGCTACGTTAATGGCTCTGGAAGGCTGTGCTTGCGCACAACTGCACGTTGTGCTGACATCAACGTGCAAACATGCTCTGCATGACAATTATAACATGGTGATATTAAGAAGTTATAATGTTTACCACATTCTCCATCCTGGCTAAGCATGTTAACACGCTGATATTTTCAAATGGCGCTGTGAACACAGAGTACAGCTGAGGACGACGACAATGTCGTTAATGTTGTGTGTATTTGGTCATGAATCAAAGTAATGGACAGATTAAATCATGATTTGAGGATGGTACTAAAGCTAAGGGCCCCGACACACCATCCGACGGCTGACTGTTGGTAAAAAAAGTGCCTCTGATCACACCGAAGTGATGCCGACTGCCGACGGCATGTGTTTGGACAAACGCGTCACGTGCGTCTGGTTTCTCTCGAAATCCAATCAAGTCAGACTGTCATGGCGGCTCGTTCAGATTATGATCAATATTTTACTAAGATAGTTCACCAAAACATGTTTCTAAAGACATTTTAAAGGGCCAGTGGCATGAAAAATTCACTTTATGAGGTTTTTTCAACATTAATATGCGTTCCCTCAGACCGCCAATGGTCCCCAAGTGGCTAGAAATGGTAGTAGGTGTAAACCGAACCTTGGGTATCCTGCTCTGCCTTTGAGAAGCTCAGATGGGCTGATCTGGTCTCTTGCTCCTTATGAGGTCATAAGGGTCAAGGTTACCTCACCTTTCTCTGTTTTGCCAGCCCAGAGAATTTGGCCCACCAACAGCCAATTCTCAACAGCTACAAACTCAGAAATGGCACTTACTGAGGAAAGCTCATTGTGGGACTGGCTCTAGTGGCTGTAATTCTCCACCAAGGCTGAGTTTTGGGAAAGAGACTTCAGACATGGTATTAGGGGACCATTAACTTCTATATAAAAGTATCCAAAGAGAACCATGTCATGGGACCTTTAAATAGGCCATGCAGTTGCTGAATCTGTCTTCATTCCAGATCGACAAACGTCAGTTTAAAAGATTTTCATCCTATCTATTTTGAGAGACTCTAGTCAGGCTCATTCCGCTCATCATTTCCAGGTCATTACTCCACCAATCAGATTGTTCATTTGAGTCTGAATGCCGGCAGTACCAGCCTTTTGAAAGAGCATGTCAGGTTGGCCAAAATGAAGGCCGCCGGCCCCTCCGACAGACGACGGCACGGAACACACCGAACAGACTCGGGTCACTGACCTCGCCAGACTGTCCAATGGCCGATTATCGAGTTAGTGTGTTGTGGCCTTAAGGGATCAACAAAGGTATCACGATTCATCCTAAGGGGGGCATGAATGTCTGCACCCCATTTCATGGTGATCTATCCTATAGTTGTTGAGATGTCCTCATGGTGAGACAGTCAAACTTTATCAGGACGGTGGGGGTTGGTTTGATTATATATGATTGACACCAACCAGAAACCCACAAACTGTCATCAGACAGACTGAAAGGCGAAGACAGCACAATGAGTAAGAAAAAGAGGCTTTTCACAAATTTATAACACCTAAAATTAATTATCAAATAGCAGTTTTACAAGAGTGACACGCATAACAATGGAGCTACTAACATTGTTTAGTGTTATTAACAACAATATTAGTAATGGTGGTGTGATTTTTAGGAAGAGCTGTAGGGATTCAAAGACCACAGCTTTAATCACTTATTTTCTTCAGTCATAAAGCTGGAAAAAAAAACAGGAAACCAAGCACAAGTGAGACACATAATACTGGGAAATGTTGGCAGTGGGAGGTTACACATGACATCACAGTTCAGCTGAGCCGAAAGTCCTTGAAACGTGTGTGTGTATTTCTTTTGGGGGGGGAAGGCAGCAGATCAGCTGTCACGACTCTCAAGGAGCAGATTTCCTGTGGTGTCTGCTGAAGAACACTCACCACTCTCCATCTGAGTTTTTACACACACACACACACACACACACACACACACACACACACAAACACACACACACACACATCAAAGGCAAATTCCTCCGACAGAAAAGATGTAGCCAATCTAATCTGACTGCAACTAAATGAGATCAGGCTACAAACTCGTATGTGTGTGTGTTAGGTTTACAGCATTCCTAAAGATGCTTTGTTGAGGTTTATTCCAGATGATCTGATAGGTGTAAAGAGATCTGTCATAATAATCGGAGCTCTCGCAATCTCATACACACACACACACACACACACACACACACACACACACACACACACACACACGTTTGATATCATTTTTTTTGTTTGCTATGAGTCCAGGAATGTTGTCATAACCATTTATTTATTTTATTTTTTTATCCACCTATTTCACAATATCATCCATGAAGATGCAAATAAGGACAAGCGCAACACTGTCACAGCCTTAAACAACCAAAAGCAAGACAGACAAAGACAGAGAGAGAGAGAGAGAGAGAGAGAGAGAGAGAGAGA
>NC_048408.1:26397603-26425064 GCF_013103735.1 Etheostoma cragini | reverse complement strand
GAGAGAGAGAGAGAGTCATGTTAAGAAGGAGAAGAGACAAAGAAGAAGAAGAAACATAAAAACATGTCACTATTATTTTGGGGCGTGAGAGCCCAGACAGGCAGGCACTTTACAACTGGGTGACAAATCACATGTGGGGCTGATGTCTTGAGGTATTAAGTGAATTTGTATTTGAACTACAGTTCACTTTACTGCACAGCGTTGACTGGATACATGTTTGATATAGTTGGCCAAAGTGGGAATCAAACCCTCACCCCTAACAAAGTTCCACCTTCTCTTAACATTATCTGTACCTATTGAACTTGCATTGAACTTCAATTAAGAGATTAGGCACATCCAAACTTTCTTTTATGTAAGAATGAAGAACCAAACAGCAGTTACTGTAGTTATGATTTGATTTAACCCTCTTTTAATTACAGTTAAGTGTAACTATGACCAGAAAATAGTTGAAAGGTCCAATATAACCGGCTCTGCTGTTAATAATTCAAATTCAAATTCAAAATTAAAGTAACATGGATGGCTTGCATCAGAGAAGGTCATCATTGAAGGTCACTGCAAATAATCCTAATATAATGCTGCATTGATCATGCTCAATATTTTACCGTCACATTACCAACTCTACCTTCGTTCAGAGTGCAACATTACACTCCTTTTTGATAAGAAAGTAGCAACCAAGGCAATATTTCCTTTTACTATCTTCAATCTGACATGAGGTAAACAGTTTTTTTTCACATATGTTTTCATAACAGGGAATGAGAAAATATGCACCATTTTTGGAGACAAATAAATGCATCCCATGTCTTGCTCCTACCATTTTGTTTGGTATTCCGTTTTCTAAGACGATGAAAGTAAAACTAGTTTTTCCTACTGAAACCTTTAGACAGAGTCAGCAGTCAAGTATGTACCTATGTGCTTCAGAGTGTGGGGCAGTTTGGGGACACCAATACTGTAGATTATACATTTTGAGGTTGTTCCTTTAGTGACAGGAAATGTGACTTTGCTCATGCAAATACACTTACATTCAATCTGGTTTACAGTCAAGGATACAACACAGATTTACCTAACTCACTCAGGTTTGTTACAATGCCAGTGTCTGATTGGTGCTTAGGTAGACATCAAGTGTTTCTTCCAGAGGTCGATTGAGAGCACTGCCGTGCTAAGTCACAAACAGAAATGCTGCAAATAACTTTGCAGTAGTGTGAGGTGCATGAGAAGCTGCAGCAAGGGGAGCAGACTGGCACAGAGCAACACTGGCAGAGATACGTTACACAATATACAGTACATTAACAAGACCACTGTTTTACATGATCATGATATGCAATGTAAAAAACCTAACAGTACAGAGACATTACTCAACAGGTTCATATACATTTACAAATGAACAAAACTCATGTTGTTTCCCAGTGAGTGTTGAAATCAACATAACCATGATAGTGTCTCAGGATTCAGTTTGAGCGTTAAACACAACCAACTGGACACAAGATGAGAACTTTGTGTCACTTTGTTGTAATGTAAGAAACCCTCAGATATGGACATTTTGAAGGTTAACTCCATAACTGGATTCAAACCCATCAAAGCCCTCCGCCTGAATAACCGTGTAAGGCTAACTGGCCCAACAGATTATTACCTAAAACTGAGGGTGGTGCATTCAACCACAGCCAATACTTCATCCAAATGCTTCCATAAGAGTCCCGTTCATGCAAGAAGGTTATCCACCCATGCAGCCTTCACTAAGGTGATTCTGTGTCACTAAACTCAGTGTATCTCACTGCATCTCACCGCAGAACACATGAGCGTGGACACCAACACTAAAAACAAAACATACACCGCTCTTAACAGCTTAATCGCACAATCACATATTTCAGTCCACCAGCAAGCTTCTCATCCCCAATAAATATACTATAAATCCCAATGTGATACATTGTTATACATTATTGTCTTCTAAATCGACCTATCAAACACAGTCACCATTGGCTGACCTCTCCCAATCAACCCTCACTGTTTGGGGCTGGGGGGGTTGGATCTCTGGGCAGCGTGGCACGGGTCCAGGGACTCCTTGGTGGCACCACCGTACACATCGACGTCTTGGTCGGTCCAAGGGGCGATGTTGCCTAGCGCTGAGGAGCTGCACTCGGCCAGGGCGGCAACCTCTGCTGGCTTTAACACCCGATCCCACAGGTTGAACTGGGAAAGCTCCCCGACCAGTGCCTGGGAGGCATCGAAATGCCCGCCCAATGTATCCTTGAGTAGAAGAGTTGGAAAAAACAAAGGTTTGAATGTCAGAATACTAAGAATAGCCAAGAGACCAAGCTCTGTTGGGATTATGCACAACAGTCATCACTTAGCCCTTTTCCACCACAAGAACTCTTTCAGGAAGTCAGTAACTCTTCTAGGAGCTTGGGAATTTTACCTGCTTTAAAACAGGAGTTACAAGGGTTAGAGTGAGTTTCTGGGCTTTTGGTCCGGCCCCCAAAAAGGCTTTGAGTGGACATTACCACATTTGGGATGGGAAACTCTACCCAATACTTTCCACAAAGAATGTAGTAAAAAAAACGTATCTCAACAATTTGCAAGTATATAAGTGAATTAATTTGTCCCAGTTTGCTTTATTTATGAGTTATCCATGTTTCCCTCCATGAGTTTGATAAAAAAAAAGAAAACTATGCAACTATGAATAACACTACTTACAGAACTTGGATTAATTAATTGGATTAATACTAATAGTGGATTGAAATTTATGTAGGCCTACTATCTCTGGTCCTGAAAAGTTACAGCCCCCCTCAGGCATTGGTACTCTACTTGGAACAGTAACTATCACTGTGGTGAAAGAAGAATGAAGAAGGAGGATGAAGCTTCATTGATACACAGACATAATGTAATTTCCTGATTTCCCCGTAAATAAGATTAAAAATGTTTACTCCCCCTTCAGAGTAGGAGGGTTGTCCTGGGATTTCCACCATAAAATCTGGTCAACACATCCACATAACAGCAATTCATCAGCCATCATTCATCCTAAAATAAGATTAATAAAGTACTAGCTCTCTCTATCTAAAAAAAATATGCATCAAATCAAATTGTTCTTGCAGAATTGGACTCCCAGCTCTCTGCTTTTTATCTTTTATGCTAGGACGCTGGGCTGCAGAATATGCTTTGGGTTGTTCTCTTAAAAACAGGGAGGAGGGACAATGTCAGATTTCATCATGATTATGTAATGCTGGTGTCTCGCTAATGAAGGAGAGGTTCAGCCCGGTGTGGGGACAAACACCATTCTGTCCGCCTCCATGTTTTATCCATCCATTGATGCATCCATCTATCGGTCTATCATCCCTTCATCTTTCCATCATCTGTCCATTCATCTGTCAGCGTCGGACTATGACTCATGCGCATTACTTATGAATTCACGATACAATCCATCTGTCCATCCATCTGCCCATAATCCATGCATCCACTCATTAATCCACCTATCCATCCATCCATCCATCCATCCATCCATCCTTTCACCTTATCGATCCATCTATTGTCATCCCACCATCCATCCATCCATCCATCCGTTTGTTCAACCATCAATTAACATGTCCATCCATCCATCCATCTATCCTTTAAATCATCTATCCATCTGTCCGTGTATCTCACCTGTTCCTGTCCCAGTATGAGGACTCCTCCTGGTTTGATGGGATGCCAGGCAGCCAGTCCTTCTCCCCTCCCCTTCATCTTCCCCCCCTGGTAGGCTTTCCACACCCCATCCCTCAGGGTCCAGCTGACACAGATGTGCTGCCACTCGTCCTGCGGTAGAGATAGAGGCAGCTGCGCCACCTACAGGTCAGAGAACACAGGGGTTACACCTTTCTACAACGTTAAATTGACTTGATGGAAACACTGTATCACTGATTTCAAGTGAGCTACAACTCATCAAGCTTTCATTCTGATTGGATATTGGACACGTGGGTGTGGTAATGTTGGCAGAGAGTGGACACACTGGTGGTTTATGTCAGCAAAACTACACCCTGTGGACAGCCCAACCTTACTTTCACTGAAATTGCAAACCCCACTCATCTCTGCTATAGGGAGTTATAAGTGTAAGCGCTATAAAAGGTAAGCATTATAAAACAACAGCTGCAAAAAGCTTGCCTCTTTGCCACCTGTCCTCAATAACATGGGCTTTTCTTGCATTCAGCAACATTTAATTCAAGGTATTTTTTAATTTTGTAAGCAAAAGATTTTTGTGTCTGTCTTTTTTGTTGAATGTGTTGCTAGGCACCAACTGTTTTAGTTCTTTATAAGTTTTTTATAGAAAAGGGGAAAAAAAGTTTTTTAGCGAAGATTAATAAAATGGATAGCAAGGCTCAGAGTGTGCACAACCTCATATAAACTAAAATCCACATCAAATTGAATGAAGCAATAATTGGATGTTGTGACATTTTCAATTTTACTGTTCGTTTGAGTCATCCAACTAGCTTTCACTGTTCTGTGGAGCAGCATAACAATCTAACAAGGATTTCCTTGGCAGACTATTTCATTTGACTAAGCATCAGAAAACGTACATTCCCTTACACATGTACTGTATGTTTTAGTTTTAGTCCAGTTAACTTCCTACAAGCACTCCAACTTTGTGATTTAATCATTTGAAGTGTGGTTCAAACCCACAGGTATGAGAATGAGAAATGAAGTTTTTTTTTTTAACAAACTCGTGTACCTTGTCATTGATGAGCAGCTCCACAGGGTTGTGGACTCCCTGTAGCAGGACCAGCTCGTTGGGCTGCCCCGGGATTGAGTAGGAGAAGGGGGTGCCGATGCCTCCTTCTTTTGCCTTCAGCCACACACAGGCAGTAAAGGCATACATCTCTGTGATCTCTTTTCTCACCAGGCCGTACATGTAGTTAGTTCGCATGGGGAAGGAGAGGATGAAGCCGTCAGGGAACGGCGGCTCTGTCAGCGCTGGGGAGACACACGGGAATAGATTAAGAGAAATAGACAGACCAAGAGACAAATAGGGCAGACAGAGAGAGAAACTGGGCAAGGCTGCATGAATGTCCTATTTATACGCTACACCATCCCAGTTAATGATCAGCCTATCTGCCTCTCTTACTGCAGCTCTTAAGGCAGAGAAGATGTAGAGACAGTCAGAAAGGTTGGGAGATTGACAGCTAAAAAGAAAATACGGTAGTGCTTTTTCCTTCCTTTTTACAGTAACCATCCTCTTTGCACCTCATGCGCTCTCAATCTCTCCTTGAGTCTTCCACTCTCTCCTGTTATCAACGATCTCCGTCTGCTTTTTACAGTCTCTTTCCACTCTCTATGTAACTACCAAACAGAAAAGAAACAAGCTTCCAATTAATGGGATTGTTTGTGGAAGGGGGAATTTCAGCGTCATACAGCCGATGAAACTCAAAACCAACGTGACACACCCAAACTACATGATTATGGATCCTTAGTATAAATTCCTACGATTGTGATGATTTACAGGTTACAAGTAAAAGGTAATTTCTCTTTCAATTCATTTATTTTTTGCTGAGTTTTTTTTTTTTCAGCTAATAGCCCTATCTGACATTTCCCAACCTCCAGCACTCATTAATCATCTCATTTTAATCTACAGCTCATTCTCTACTGCTGTGATGAGCCAGTTCACCCACAGCGCTCATTAAAGTTTTATTCTAGCCTTCACTTGCCATGCTCTCATGTAGGCCTACGTCAGCTTAGCAATGCAGTTGTTTACCTCCCTCTGTGCTTCAGCTAATCCATACATCCTTCATTTACTCAGCCACCACCACCAAATGTCTTTAATCTCCTCGTCATCCTCCTCCCCATCCACCCCCCCAGACTCACTGTGTTCCAGCTCAGTGACGCGGTGATTGACGGTGTCGATGCCCTTGTTAATCTTCTCATGTTGGCCCTGCGTCTCCTTCCTCATGGCCTGACGCTCCTTCTCCAACATCTTTATCTTCCTCTCCAGCTCCCCTTCCAGGTCCTCCACCCTCCAGGTGCCCTTTCCACGCACTGGGGAGCTCTTAGATGGGGGCTTGGGGGCAGGTGCAGCGGGGGAGGGGGGACGGCGACCCCCCGGAGGAGCCGCTGCAGGTGGAGAGGAAGCACTGCCGGTGGGCGTAGCGGGAGCCTTGCCAGTGTTACCAGCCGGGCTGCTGCTGCTGCTGCTGCTGCTGCTGCTGCTGCCACTTGTACCTGCAGATGTGTCGGTGAGGTTTAAGGCAGCAGGGCCTATCTCCGCCTGCAAGAGGGGGCGAGACAGAACTAGGTTTAAAATGATTAAAAACTCACATAGAGAGATGGACAGAGAGACCACAAAAGAAATCCTGTGGAAAATAGAAACAACTTAGTTGTCACTGGCCTAATATGTGAGTATGTAGAAGGGTTTTGTAGGAATGGATAGACTAGATGATAGTTTTTTCCAAGCTTGTGATGTGGCCCTCGGGATGGGAGTGCTGCTCTGGACATATTGAAAAATCCACAGTTGGATGGATTGCTGGGAAATGATGTAGAGACATTCACATAAACCCCAGTGGATTAACAAACTGACTTTGGTGATCCACTGATCTTTCCTATAGCAGCACAGGAGGGTTGACATCTTATTTATTTTTTTAAATGTACCCTGTGAAATAACTATAGGCTACTAGATGCACTGCCTTTAAATTAATACACATATTCATATCACCCTCAGGATGAGTTGTAACAGTTTTGGTGATCCCCTGACTTTACATCCAGCACCATCTTCCAGTTACATTTATTTTGTCCAATTACATTGTTTAATGACCAAATATTTGACAACTAATGACATTCTTGTCGTCTTTACCTGTATGTTTGGTTAACTGTCCATTTGCCATATGGCTTGCTAGACTAACATGGTAACATGATGAGGGCTATACTACCTTCTAATCAGCATCAGAGTGTCATTCTATTTTCTATGATATGCAATTATTAGCATTCATCAGGAAGCAACAGTTTTTCAGTACAGATTTTGATGTTGTTTTGTAGTTGTATAGAGTAAAAAAATCTAAAGAGTTCATGTAGTATAAAATGTATTCACATTGACAGGCTGAGAAATCATAAATTCTCTTTTTTTTTCAATTTACTCCTCGATGGAGTGGTGTCCACAACCACTGATTACACTGATCAATAGTATTGTCTGTTGGAGAGATTGCAATTGTCCTGATTGACTATCGATTGACGGAGATTAGTATAATGTTTGAAAGTGGATAGCTGGTCCACATAACGCACGCTAAAGGAGAAGGGGCATGAATGTACGCGTTTAAGTTGACAATTCATTTAATCAGCAAAAATTGCAAGAATAAAATTGCAACTGCTGGTCCAACTAATTTGGAACTGAGTGGATCTTTGTTCCTCGCTAGTTGCAAGTAGTAGTAGGCAAAAAGAAGAGCCCACTCCGGGTTTTTTATAAATGGAAACGATTCATGCTAGTCATAGTGGGTTTAAAGTGAAATGAAACTGCGGGGAAGTAAAACGACAACAAAGGAACACAGTGAGACGTCTTATATTGATAATAGTAGCCCAGCAGCAGCAGCATTAGTAGTAACAGCAGAATGAACAAAGAAGGTAAGGTGTTGGTGAAGCAGCAGTGTAGAGAGAGATGCTGCTGTAGATGTGCGTGATATATAATATCAAGAGAGTTGCTGAGGCAGGACTGGACCAGGATGAACAGGATATTAATTCACACTGACTGAGGCAACCTTGTAAGTGACTGTGCTTGGAGAGGACCGGCAGTGATGCAGCAGTGTGTGTGTGTGTGTGTGTGTGTGTGTGTGTGTGTGTGTGTGTGTGTGTGTGTGTGTGTGTGTGTGTGTGTGTGTGTGCCAAGCCTATGTCTCAATCTCAGTCCACACACAAGCTGAGAACCTGACTCCCCCCCACCACCACCACCCTCCTTCCTCTCCAGCCAGCTTCATCTCTTATTTATGTCTCTATCCTGCTGTCGGATGCGGAGGCGAAGGGTAGAGGCGGCTGACATGATGGCAAGCACGAGTGTGTGTGTGTGTGTGTGTGTGTGTGTGTGTGTGTGTGTGTGTGTGTGTGTGTGTGTGTGTGTGTGCGCGTGTGTGTTTGGGGGGGGCATCAGGTAGAAAGATTCCCCATGGGTCCATGGCGAGCATGCGCAAGACATGAGGAACCTCTCAGGAGTTAAGGTAAGATGATAAAAGAGGGAGAGAATCGATAAAGAAGGGGAGGGAGGTGGAGAGAGATCAGAGATCAGCTACTGTAGGCTACTGGCTTTTGCAATGGGTTGTGGGACTTTTCTAATCTGAATCTCTCATTTTTGTCGAAGTAGACAGTAGGCTACTTCCCAGTGGATATAAAACATTGGGACAACTGGCCTAATTTTAGTCACTGAGCAACGGGGACTCGCCTCATGATTTTGGTTATAGGCCAAATGTCATGCTGCCAAACAAAACTCAAACAGGAGGGCAGGTCGGTTTCGCCAACAGGTTTTGCCAAAGAAAGTTTTTCTAGGCTGTGCTCAGAATCTCCCCCCCCCCCCCAGTTACCTCGAGTTTCTCGATGCGGTCTTTCAGGTCCATGATGGCCCTGGCCAGCTCCTCCACAGCCCGCGCCGTCTGCAGCTGCGCCGCGGCGGACGAGCTCACATCATCCCCGGCCATGACGCGGCGGTTGCCGCTCCAGACCCCGATGCCCCGCTCCGGGATGTTCCTCTCGTCCTCCAGGCCGCTCTCGCACTCGCTCAGCTTCCCGGTGAGCTCCCGGATGGTCCTCTGGTCCATGAGGATCTGGTCGTTCTGCTGCAGGACCGTCTGACGGAGGTCATCCGCTGTGGTCCGGAGATAAGTCCAGTCTTCATCCCAGGTGCCGTACAGCGGGTCGTCCGCCTGCTGCCTCAGATCTTTGGTCTTGCATTCTCCGACCGGTACAGGCGTGCAGATCAACCGGCTGAAGCTGAACTGTTTCGCGGACCCAGCGCCGGTCTCCTCCCCGTGGTTGAGCTCGTTCAGAGTGGGACCCTCCAGACCGATGCCACCGAGTCCGTTCTCTCCATCGTAGGACTCGGCGCCGTGCAGAGCGCCCAGCGGTCCGGCGTGTGCCACCGATCCGGGCTCCAGGGGCTCGAACAGATTCTCCGATGTCAGGGTGCCGTTGTCGCTGAGAGGCGCGTCGCGTTTCCGGGGATAAACACTGGCGATGATGCAGATGACCGCGCCGAGGAAGGCCAGGGTGCCCGCTGCCACAAGCACCACCACGAACTTCATTATCACTGTGGATGCAAAAGATTACGGTTTAGAGAAAAAAAAAAAGCCTGACATGCTGACACAACTGGGAGAAAAATGTCCTCATGTGGGAGGCAGCATCCCTCCGTAGGCTACAGCAGCGTGTAGGAAGACTGCATCCGCGAAGTTCTTATCGCGATCTACTGAGCAGATTAACTCAGTTCGACATCTCAGATAAACTACCAACGCTGTTTGCTGTGGAAACGTGGCACTTACATACAGAAGACGTTTGTCAGGAGCTGTTTTCCTCTCGCCGCCCTCTGCTCTGTGTACCAGAGCTCCCTCTCCGTCTCCGTGTCGCTGAACTGCTCTCCTCCGTGCGTTACCATGGGGACCGTGGGGAGAGGAGGAGAGGAGGAGAGGAGGAGAGGAGGAGCGAGGCTGTGGGCATGCGTCAGTCGGAGCAGGGGTGAACCTCCGGCAGCAGCGTGCACAAACAAGGTGGTGATGGATCGATGTGCACACACAGGGATGGTTTATTGAATTGCGGGTAGCCTATTCTTCTTGAAAAGGACACAGCTCCCTTTGTTACGCAATCAAATCTGTCACAAAAAACATATCACAGAAACTTTCAAATGAAAATACAAAACTCAAACCAACTGAACAGCCTAACAAATAGCCTTGCACACCCTCAATTATGCACATCTCATACATACACACTTGTTGGCATTGAAATGCTCACGCACATATGTGCATCCTGCAGGAGTAAAACTAATCTTTTGGAGAAAAAACAGAAGTAACAGCCTCAGCGATGGGAGAAGTACACACTTCCCACACTCAAGTAGAAGTAGAGATACTTATGTTAAAAAATACTCTGGTAAAAGTAGTTAGAAGTAAGCCTACTGATTTTACTTCCTTAGGCTACTCAAGTAAAAGTAACAAAGTAGGATACAGGCTTGGAAATGCATGGAGACCGGGGATGGCTGTAACAGCATCACTTTCACCAGTAAGGGATAACATACGAGTCATGTGATACATTTCATGTATAACCACTCACTCCCTGATCTTATATGTGAATTTGCACGGCTGTGAGAAGAAGTGTGCTGATCTTTCCGCCAAGACATACATTTTCAGGTAAGAAAGTAATTTTTGGGACCAAGTCTATATTTTGATCAGTACTGAGACTGTTGAAGTTTGAATTAGGTGACTTGTATCAGGTAAGAGAGTAGCTTCTTATGTAAATGTGAGTCATTTTATCTATTCTAATTTCAAACATTTCATTTTTGTTCTTAGTGAAGCACAGGAAGATGCTTTAGTGATGGCACATGCACAATAAACTTGTACAGATGCATGTTTTGTGGTGTAGTCTCAGTTGTAAGTTCTTTGATCTTATTGTGACAGTTTACCCCAGGTTGTGTTACAACATACATAGTGGGGTAGGTTGTAACAATGGCACTGAATGGCAATGAATTCTGTGTTATAGTTGGAGAAGTTAAAACATTGCTATTTGTAGTAGACAAATGATGGTACTTTATCAAAATGTGAGTGTCCCAGCACAAACATTCTGTACGTTATAGGAGTCAAAAAGTGTTAAAACCATCCCCGGTCTCCTTACTTGAAGTATAAAAGTAAAAGTAGCCTTGCGAATGACATCAATTTTTTATTCAAAGCTACCTGGACCACACAAATGTTACTAGAGTGCACGCTGGGAAACTTCAGTGGACATGAAAAAAAGGCTCTTTATAGCATATGGTATGTCAATGGCTACATTTTAAAATGGATGTCTGCCAACAGGTCTAAAACATCTCATGTGTGATTATTGTGACAGACACTGGGACTCCAGGTTAATAAGACTGTGACTGAGTAGCAAGACAGTTTTGATTCTTTGAGAATTTATAGATCCAGTTTCTCTTATTTAAACTTCTCCTTAACGTTTAAAGGAATCTACATGTATATGTGTGCTCAAATACAGCTTCTGGAAAAAAATTAAAGGATCAAATATGAATTACTAAACTGACATTAAGAAGTTTCCCATACTTTTAGAGTCACGCAGCACATTCGCCAGGAGTCATTCTTGATGCCT
Source organism: Etheostoma cragini (assembly GCF_013103735.1). Lineage (NCBI taxonomy): Eukaryota > Metazoa > Chordata > Actinopteri > Perciformes > Percidae > Etheostoma > Etheostoma cragini. Next base: position 26,413,793 of record NC_048408.1, on the reverse strand, counting down.
TCTGTCTCAAACATCTCTCTCAGATAAGGCCGAGGATGACGGGGAATGTCTTCCTGCTTGTCTGCCAAATCTCTGGGATCTCTGTTTTCTTTATTTTCAATCATGTTACCGTCCACACTACCATGTGCTAACGTTACTGCCATCACGCCGCCGGATCTATGGAATCATCCTATAGAGGTGCATCAAGTGCAGCGTGTCTTCCCATCTAATTAGATTTGAATTTTGCATTGATGATGCCAAAAATTTCAATGGTAACTCTACTGAAATTATCACAACACTAAAGTAACGAGCCAGTTTTGTAAATTGTAAGGAGCAGAGATTACAGATATTTGTGTTAACATGTAAGGAGTAAAAGGTCGGCACAAAATGAATAATGTGTTGTAAATAAATAAATGTTCTTCCTTAAAATGCAGGGGGCATACATATACACACCTTATGTTAAATTCCTACAGAGGCAGGCAGATTTTTAACATTAAAGGTCAGTTATTTCATGGATCCGGGATACTATTTATTTATTTACAACACATTATTCATTCAAAAAAGAAAATTGGTGTCTTTAAAGGTTGGATTTTACCTCATTTTTTAATTAAGGCATAAAGATAAATTTTCAAAACATAATTTTTTTATTCCTCTTTTTAGTCAGCACAGGTATGTAAACTTATGAGCACCACTGTACGTAATATTTGGTTACTTCCACTCTCTGAATAAGCTACAGTCAATTCCCATAGTGAGGGGTCCATGGTGGAAGCCTAGCAGAAGGAAGAAGATAAACAGAAGAAGAAGAAGAAAACAGCGGGGACCTTAAACACTTTTTGACTGAGTAGGAGGAAGAGCATGCTCTTCTCAAGAAGCCGCGCTAACTATAACACTCCCACTGACGCCCGCTGAAAGGATGGGACCCTCACACAGAAGACCTCCGCGGCCTTGTTCAAACAATCTTACTCCAGGGCAAGTGGATGAACCACTCTTAAAAAAGTTTCCTGTTCATGTGAGTTTAATAGTTTTAAAGTTTAATAGAGACATGGCATGCAGGAAGGATGTGCTTTGCTTGGCTGCCAATCAGGGAGTTGAATCTACTAATTAGCTCAACATTAAAGGAATAATCCAACCTCAGACACCCAACCTTAGAGTCTGGGGTAGTTTGTGTATTCATTGCAGGAGTTGCTTTAGAAAATGCCAAAATTCTCTTTGTTAGTTAACACACTTTTCATTAACCTGCATATACTTCACTGAGGCCTATAGTACATTTCCCAGAACACATTTCCACAACTTTGAGTGACATGAATGAAGCACTAAACACTCAAATTTAACAAGTCTACAACCATACTAGTAGTACTTTGAGCTAACTGCTTAAATCAGCATGCTTACAGGGAGTGGCGTCAATCTTCTCATCCAACTCTTAGAAATAGAGAAAATGAAGCATATTTCCCTAAATGTGGAGCTATTACTTTACATTGTTAAAACATGAATGTAAGCAGAATACACCTCAAGTGGCTAATATCCATATGTCAAACTCATGAGGAACAAACATCCAGTGGTGAAGTAGACTCCGATTCGGTACTTACTAGTATAAAAAAACTCTTCTATAATTTTAAAGTCCTTTTATAAGTCCTGCATTTAAAATTAGTTTTGTATCACCATCACACAATTTACGTATACTTATACGTAGGCTACATGGAGGCTATGTCTAGTAGAAATTATCATAAAATGGAAATAAAGTAAAATACAAGTTTCTTAAAATCTTACTTAAGTACAGTATTTGAGTAAATATGGGCCTACTTTGTTACCCCCCACCACTGCATATATCACATGAAAACATACTGAGTGTTTGGCTTGAAATTAAGCTTAAATATGCAGCACAGTCAGAGGCTCAACCAGAGAACAGAAGCCTAGATTGTAGATTAATCTCCAGAGGTGGCTGATGTCTCTCTCTCTCTCTCTCTCTCTCTCTCACAAACACACACACACACACACACACACAATTTAAGTTCCATCTGGCTCATAAATTCACTGATATCCTGCCAAGGATGTAATCTATAATGAGAAATGGAGGGAGCAGAGGGAAAAGTAGCAAAGGACCTATGTTTCATCTCGTTGTGTCAGTCTCTCTAACTCTCTCTCTCTCTTTTACATTCATTAAACAGTCTAAACCTGAAAATGAAATGAAACACTGACACTGAAAAAGAGAAAACACTTTGAACTAGATGTATGTATTCATAACATCAAAACACTCTGAGATGAATACCCAGGCGTGATGACCTTAATATCACCCCGGCTTTCACCATCCCTGCAGAGTCAGACAGATGCTGCTCTGCTCCCTTCTTCTGAATGCACCAAGGCGGCCCACCAGCGCCACTCGGTGGAGCCTTTGGGGTGATACAGCACAAACATTACAGGCACAGTGAGCCAATTCTCAGGTTCTCAATTTCTCCTGGTACATTTAGGGAGGGATTTAACTTGATTTATTTGAAAAAGGTACAATGCAGCCAACATTAATCAGCATTGTGGATTGAAGTTATTTCAAGCTTATGCTTTCTTTTAATTGACTCAGCTTCTCGTTACGGCCCATAATTGTTCGTAAGGAGATCCAGATAACATGCTAAACCAAGAATTATTTCTCATCTCTTTACTGCTGAACTGACAAAGCTACTAACTTTGAAAAAACTAACTTTGCTTGGCGTTGAATTTATTTGGTCAATTCAAATTTGAAAGCATGTATTTTTTGCTTTATAGCATACGCACGCACACTTGCTGCATTTTTCGTCCTACGCCTTTGCTGCTTAAGCCATAACCAGTGTGTCTTTCATACAGGTCAGTTCCTTGAACCTACATCCAAACAAAGTCTGCAAACATGCAACCAACATCTGTGCTAGCAGCCCAGAAAAAAGAAAGAAAATACAACAAAGCAAATAGCTTTTTAAAGAGCTTTTAATTAAAAGCCTTGTTGAAGAAACACACCGAAAGCAACAACAGGTAACATGACATTGAATACATAATCTGTACAATAAGGGTTGGCAAAACATGCTTCGGAAGTTCAGATACAATACACTGTCATCATTACCCTCTAACTCCCCATTATTACCATCAATACAATATACACAATTCATATTATAATACCAGACAAAACTGCAGTCCTGACACATTAAAATTAGTCGGAGTTTGCTTTCTTATCAAACTCATATTGGACTAAAAAAAAATGGCATTCAAATGAACAGCATCACATTAACAATATTATGCATATTTCAAAAAAAGTATTAAAGTACAGTACAAAGGGGAAAAACAGCTTAAAAAGCACAATCTCTCAATACATTAAGCATTTTTATCCATACATTTAAAGAAGGATCCTTCCTTTATTCTAATTAGTGCCAAAGAAACCACTTAGCACATAAAATGACATCACATATAAATGTAAAACAATTCAAAAGGGGGAAAAAAGGCTTACAAAAGTCAAATAATAAACTCAAGAGCCCTATTTGGTTGAAAGATAGGCCACTAAGTTGAGTTGTGCTACTCCATATGAAAAAAAGGAAGAAAAACATTGCTATCACTGTTGGAGACATGGCTTCGCAGCCTAACACCTTGCACATCTACCAACTGCAAGAGCCACTTCTATCCACCACTTAAAAGTATGAACCATATAGTAGATGACAAAACCTATTCCAAATCACGATATATCCATTGAGAGAAGAAAATCCTTCCGTTTCTGGGAAATAAAAAAACGCAGTCTGTGTTTTCACTTTGTCAACTAAGGACTCAAGTTCAAGATCTTTCAAGTTTCTCTTTAATTTGAATTTGAGCTACAGACATCTTCATAAGAGTAAGACACTTATTTTTTCTTCATATAATGGATGTGTCAGTTTGAAATAAGTCCTTCGACCGTTTATAGTGTTGAAACAGTACTGACAACAACTAGAACCATCCTGTACACGGCCGGAGAGGAGGCGACATCCTCCTCGTCCGTGTTAACGAAGACATGGAGAACGCTGCGTTCGCAACTTTGGGAAGTAAGATATCCGAAGCCTTTCAAGGTTACAGTTTTTGCGATATCGTGATGTTTATCTCTACCACTAAAGCCACGGCAAGTAAAGAAGTATATTTATTTTAGCACGTTAAGAGCCGAGTAAGACGAGGTAAAAGTCGCCTGCAGTGCAGCTGGGGTTGAATGGAGCAGCTAAGCTATTAAAGGCAACACATGCGGAAGATTTATTTTGAAATATTGTAACACACAGGTGCACCAGAGTAGGAGCCAAGGTCCGGGAAGGTATAGAAAGAACAGGCAGCACCAGAAAAGGGTTGAGAGTCTGTGTATAAAGGGTCAGGTTTCTATTTGAAGTACTTTAGGTGCACTTTGAAACACTTTCAAGCGGCCAGGCATTTAGCTGCAAACAACCTGCAGTGAAAGAGCTCGGCAGCGGTTCATTGTGAAGAACATGTGGGCGATGGATATCCCCTTCTTTTCTTTCTTTCTGGCTGTAACATAATGCCACTGAAAGCCAGCACACTTGATGTAGATAGTATTTGGAGAAAGCAATGGTTCCACAGTGCTCGACTCTCCGGTCTGAAAACTACTGGTCCTTCGTCAAACATGTATGCCTAGATGAAAAGATAAAACAGCAAGGTAGGAAACAAAATACTGGGTCATCTATGACAGTACATGAAGCGTCTGATGATTGTTGCCAGGTGAAGCGGCTGGAGAAGGACAGAGTAGATACATTTATCAGCCACAAACAAAAGATCATTTGTCTTGAGGAGATTTCCCTTCAGAGAAACAAGCAGCAAAGAGAGCATGTTTTTTCAGTACCTCGATGCATCATTGGGGAGAAATCCTCATTGTACCTCTGCATGTGCTAAAGAGCGCCGTGTCACCAGAAGTACGCAAATTACTAGGTAAAAGGTCACGGTCAAAAGCCACAACATAGAGACTTTGTCAGAAACAATGCGCCCAAAACCCGTCATGTAAGAAATGTGTGGCTGAAACTAAATTTCCTAAACAACACCTCAATTTTTTCAGGGTGGGCCATGATTGGCTAGTGGCCCAACCAAGCAATGCAAGACAGAAATGGGTCACCGTCAGCGGCATTGCTACAGACTGGGGCTGAGCTTTTGAAAGAAAAGGAAAACCTCCATTTGAAATCGGATGCCGGCAACAACTGACAGCAGTCAGTTTGTAGACTTCTGTTCTGCAATGCAGGTTAACATATAAAGAGGGTAGTTTTGTCCCCCACTGGATAAAATTAGACAAAATGAACCAAACCAGGAGCCGTGGTGAAACTGTAACTGCTGTCATCCAACAACTGAACTACAAAATCATCAGCGGAGATTCTGAAACCTGTCACACCTTTGCTTTTGAAGTTACTTGATTGTAACTAAAGAAAATATTCTTCATTACACATAATCTAAGGTTCAAGGGAAAAGCTGAAGCGGTGTCCACATTGTTCAGGACACGACGGCTTTAATGGAAAGTCAGACAAAGACCCCATTCAAAAGATGGCAAGATTGCATTTCCCAAAAAATACTCTTCTTACTTTCACAGATATCAAAATCTCAAGCACATTTCTGTTTATATTTGGGAATATCCAAAAGACAACTGGCACAGAAATGGCCCACTGTCTAACAGACAGTTAGTGGATAAAACTATGCTCTATACCTGCCAATGTGGTAAAGAGAGAGATGCAGGGCTGGGCGATACGGAGAAAATCAGATATCAGGATATTCTTGCCCAAATACCTCAAGGTCAATATTGTGGCGATATTATAGGGTTGACAATTAGTGCTTTTACAAAATTAGATTTAAGAGGATTAATCTTCGGTAATGTAGATATGAGTGAGTGGGCAAAGGTAAAAATAATACAAGAGCTAAAACAGTCTGGTAACACAGAAAATGACATCATGATTTCCAAAATCTAATACAATATCGACATAATATTGATATATTGCCCAGCCCTAGACAGACGTACCAGTTACTATTGATTACAAGTCAAAACTGCCTGGATACACGTTCCACAGACACCTGCCAAGTAGCTTAAAGGTTCAACAAACTATTTTTAGCTGCATTTGGTTGGTGGCTTCAGCCTGAACTGTGTCCAGCTCATGGGCCTTCTAGACCGTGACAAGTTGAGAAGGAATATGGCAAAGATCTGGCATAAAGAGAAAATTTCACGACCATCTGCCGGCCAGTTTAGTCCTGGTGGACGTCACAGATTTAAAGAAGGTGGTGGGTTCGTGGGAAAACAAGTCAAAGCAGGGAAAGACGGCAAGGACAGCAATAACAAAACTATTGTTTTTGTATATTCTTTGCAGCTTTTATGGTTGTGCGTGCATATAAATATTTATTCCTACTGTATGCATATGCATGTGCGTTCAAGAGAGCAAGAGGAAAAGGCCTTGCAAAATTGATAACTACATAAAATAGGTTGTTTTTCGATGCAGTCAAGTGCATTACATTTACCTCGCTGTATTGATGCAATATATGAGTCCAACTGTGTTAAGTGCAAAAACACATTACCTCATTTATCATTAACAAGCTGGACTTCCAATGAAACTATGGGGGAGGAAATGGGCATGACACCTGAAGGCTGTCAATACAAGCCTCCGCCGCAGGGACGGAATCGAAATAGCATTTGTTTCTTTCACGCACACTAAGTGTGCTCGACAAAAGCTCACGCTTCACACCAAATGGTTGAGTGTGTTGAACAATTTGTTATTACACCAAACAAGTTAAACCCTGCACGTTCCCATCCAAGTCTGCCTCAGAGTCCCGGCTGTGCAAGAGGACAAAATATGGCAATTTAAGGGCGTATTAGCTGCCCGCTTTCAAATGTATATATTTCTTTAAAAAAAAACAACAACTAACTATTCAATGGCTGGGCGTGTTAATTTGCATTGCATTTAATTATTCGTTAAACAAATATGGACACACCTTTAAGGAAAAAGGTAGAAGGGGGCTGAAGTGGCAACACTGGCATGATATTTTCTTCCACCATCAATGGCAATCGACTTCATTACATCTGATCTTTTATGGCTTGGGTGGAGAGACTTCATCAATGGTGGTGCTTGGAGGAGGGGAGGAGGCGCTTTCGGGGCTAGCGGAGGGTGAGACAGGGGAGGGGAACTCTTTTATGGTGACAGTGACCAGGTTGGTGGTGACGTCTGTGACCACCACATCCTTGCAGCTCGGTGCCATTTCAGGGTGCCAGTCGGGGTCTCCTTCGGCAGGCACCCTTTGGGGTTCGGCAGGGGCAGAGATCTGATCCCCGGTGATGCCAGAGGCAGCGGGCGGCTGGCGTTTAGCCCTGCTTTGGCGAGTGCTTTTCCTGCCTCCCTCTGGGGTTGCTGAATGGTTCAGGGCATCATCCTCATCCATGTCGTCCAAGGAGGAGGATGGTGAAGAGGGGAGGAAAGAAGATGCCGACGCCAAGGGGTTCGCATCGGAGGACGGGGCGATAGCAGCTTGCTCGGCACTCTGGCCCCTCTGGGTCTCTGTGTGAGGTTTACTGGACTTGGCACCCTCGCTGGAAGGTGGGCCTCCTGTGGCTGGCTGAGCAGCTGAGGCGTTGGTGCGAGTTTTTCCTTCAGAGTCCACGGAGCTGGAAGGAGAAGGCGGCAACTGGTGCTTGGAGGAAGAGTGGGTGTTCCTGGCCCCTGTGCTGGAGCCTGGGTGGGAGTGGAAGGACAAAGGGCCACCACACTGCAGCCCAAACGGCTTCCCGTACATCGGGAACCCAAGCATCTTCAGAGGGGGTTGGAAAGGTCTATAGGGTGCATCTCCCTTCTTCCCGATAATGCGATTGCGGGAAGGGATGTTTTGGCGTCCTTCTGTAAGATTCCTGCCGCCTGCAGCTGTGCCACCCCTACCTGGCTTGTTAACGACTTTCAGGTTGAGAATGATCCGACCTCGCTTGATCTCCCGTGGTTTGACTCTACGGTTGAGGATGCGGACGGTCTCGGAGAAGGGTGAGACGTGCAGGCGGGAGGGGAAGCCACCGGGGTTGGAGAAGGAGGACGCCAGGGGGTCTGAGCGGGGCAGCGGGCGCCTGGACATCCGGTGACAGCGGTGAATGTCTTTCTTCAGCTTGTGTGTAGCTGCAAGGGAATTGAGTTTGGGAGAGGGTGCCACAGTTGAGGAAGAGGACGACGACGATGCTAAATGAGGTGAGGCGGAGGAGGAAGGAGTAGCTTGACTGGAAGGGGACGAAGAGGAGCGCGATGTGGTCTGGCGGGAGTTTGAGGCTCGGCTGCTGGTCCCTCCTTTCTGAGCATTAGCCTGAGGGAGATGATAAAGAATTAAGAAATCACTTTTGCAGGAGTGTGGACGAAGGAGTGGGCAACCTACATTAACAAATGTATGTTTTTAAAAGTTTCCCATATCAGCCTTAAGATAGTTTGGGTGTTTTAGCAGGTAAAAAATGATTTTGTTTTTTGTTGTATTACTATATTTTTTTGTGTAGTTAGGTCTTTTAAATTCTGTTGTTAAATTGAAATATTAGACAGCGTTTAAGTCCCCTTACACCTAATCAGAAAGTTCTGCCAAAACTACTGATTAGTAACTATTGAAAATGAATGATGAAAATATGAGCAATGAAATTGAAATTCCATTTTTGACAGTGTAACTTTTTATAACTTCAGAAAGCACTTCTCTATGCCCAAAGGTTGTTGGCTTTAAAGTGCCCATATTATTAAAAATAAATCACTTTATCTGTCATTTTGTCTCTGGTGCTTTCACACACATAAAAACCTGAAAAGAAAAACTATCCACGCTGTTTTGAGTGAGATACGGTTTCTGAATGTCCTCTGCCTTCAGTCTCCTGGTGAGCTGTTCAAAATCTGAACGGCTTTCTACGTAACTAGCTGAGACGAGGTGGCTAACCGTAGCTAGCATGCTATGTGGCAAAACCCTGCTACAACACACACTAGTTCACCATAATCTACAAAAGAACTACTTCGATGTCCCTGTTCTGCAGATATTCCACAAGTGGCCCTCGTCTAGAAGAAGTCTCCCAGCTGATCCTGCCATGTTCTGACCAAAGTTGGAGAAAGTTATCTAGCTGATGTGATCATACCTAGCTACTGCACATGTGCAACTTCTAACCAAGATAGTGTAGACGTTTTACAAATCAACTTGTACATGCAGATATATGTTAAAGTGCTCATGTTATGCTCATTAATTTTATTTAGAGGTTATATCAGAATAGGTTTACATGGTTTAATTTTCGAAAACACCATATTTTGCACGTACTCTGTACGTACTCTCTAAAACAGAGACAGGGTGAAAACAGGACAAAAATATAGTGTTTTTAAAAAAATGAATACATATTTTTTGTGCATGTTATAGATTCAGAAAGTGAAAAAGCCTAAAGTACCCCCCAAAGTAACTCACCATCTCCAACAGAAAACACTGTTCACCAGCTGCTCCAAACAGCTCTATTGTAGTCCAGCCTGTACTTCCGTGATGAAAATGCATCACTATGCAACATACGTTATAATGCTCGCCTAGCTGCTAGCGTGGCGCACCCTCATAATGTGTAGAACAACAATAATTAAACCATGTAAACCTATTCTGATATAACCTTTAAATAAACTTATGAACCTGAAAATGAGCACAATATGAGCACTTTAACATCTATCTGCATGCACAAGTTGCTTGGTAAAAATGAAAGCTGCAGTGTGAAAAAGGAGGAAGCACAGTATAGAAGTTATACACCATTGTGTTTAACAGTTTTGACAGTGATGCATGCCGATAGTACAATAACTAAAGTCAACTTCAAACGTGCCAGTTTCACGCGGGTTGACCTCATTTTTAGTTTAACAGTAGAAACCACAAACAGAACTTTCCACTTCCATATAACTTGCGGCTAACTGAGTCATGAAACCAATATGAGAATATCTCAATGAACCTGATCAACAGATTATGGCTACAATAACCATTATGCTATGCTTTTTTTACTAAAAAAAAAAACATTTTTGGTAGACGTTTTAAGATAATTATAGTGGACACTGGAAGTCTTTTTCTGACTTTTCAATTACTGCTGATGTGTTGCAGCGACCACAAATCCCTTTTGAGATTGAGAGACTCGTCTCTTTGCATACACACTGAAACATCATAATCTTTACCTTCATGACAAAGTTTTTGGGTTTTGGTCCCCGTTTCTTTGGCCCGTGCATTTCTCTTTCACGTTCCCTATGAAAAGGAAATTACAGTTAATATAATACAGATCACACAAGTAACGACAGGGTAAAAAAAGACCACCACAATGAGAGCAAATATAACAAATCAAACAAGAAGATGGTGATGAAAGCTGTGCGTGTGTAAGTAGAGTAGTCGGGCACACACAACAGTTTCAAGCCGTGTTTAAACACAGCCAGAATCTCTGTCAACACATGTCCATTTCAGTTTTCCTTTCCTGTGTTTTTTCAGTTTTGTTAGTTTTATGGTGTCCATTTTGGTTTACTGCAAACATGTACTTTCTGTGTGCAGCACGTGGCTTTCAAGTGGCTTGGCCACGGACATGAAGGACTTGAGCTTAAATGAAGGTTTTACAATCAGGAAGAGAAGAGGAGGAGAAATGTGAAGACACCAACAGATAAGGTATTGCTAGAAGCTTGCACAAGCACTTACAGTGAGATGCATGTGAGCTAACATGAAGTAAGGACATTACAAGTGTTAAATCAAGGCAACGGCAATTAACAAAATAGACACAATTTAGGTTACGAGCCAAAATCCTAAGCATAGCCTAATATGACAGACGCCGCTCAATGTGCATAACAAGACTTAACACGGTATATGTGCTCTCATTAGGTGCGATCTTTACTCACTTTCGCTCAAAGCCCAGTATCAGCCGGTCATCCAGAATATTCTCCTCTGGCTCCCAAGTGCTGTGCCTGAACAAGGATGGAGTAAAATGAGGAACACACACACATCAAAAGGAAACTTCTTTTAATATTCTTTTCCCCAAAAGCCTAAAATGATTTAATCCAAATTTTTTGGTTTAATGTGAAGGCATAGAACACAGACAATGCCCCCCTGTAATAAGACAGGATTTCTAACAATGCTGAAGTTGGAATCTGAATCGCAGATTCCGATTTGGCAGTTAAGGGGAAATTTAAGGTAAGCTTAAAGATGAAGTTAGCTTTCGATTGACCACATCTATCCAATTCCATCTATGTACCTAAACTTGCCAAAGTTCAAGCCTTAATCAGTTCACTTATTCCAATTTGCCATATGTGGTCTACATGTGAAAAAGGACAGGAAAATCTCCCTTTATTGCATTTTCACAATTATAATAAAGTTTTCACAAATCTGATAGTGTGTTTTTAAGAATCTTGAGACGTTCTATGATTGTGATTTGAAAAGGCTAGGTACGGTGGTTTGGGATCCGGACCTGGTCCAATATGGTCTACATATGAAAAAAACAGTAACATCCTCCTTTATTACACTTTTTCAAATAGAATAAAGCTTTCACAAATGTGAAACTGTGTTTTTAAGAATCCTTAACCATTCTAGGATACTTTAGACCAGATCTAAGAACAGTGGTTTAGGATCCGGACCTGGTCCATTCGAAAGCAAACTTCCGTTTTAAGTTTCCCTTAAATTTACCCTTAACTGCCGAACCAGAAGCCAACTTTATTCATGGATTCACGGATTTCTGTGTAGTCAAGAGAAGCGCTTACTTCATTGCCCATCCTTTCCATTTTACCAGGTATTCAAGTCTTCCCTGCAAGAAAAAACAAGACAGATGTTGGATTAAAAAAAGCAGCTTGTATATCTCATTGGGGACCATAGATTTGGAAATCTGGAATGCATTTACAGCAAAATGTCATATTGGAATTTGATTATAATTTTGTTAAATGGTGCTTGTGGTGGACTTATTCACTGTTGTCATTTTGACAGGAGCCCATCCTGGCTTTAAAGAGTTATTATCTCAAACATTCTCTATAATGTCAAATACATTTAACACTGGAGCTAATCTTAACCCTACGCAATTCCTGCTTTTGTGCTTCGGAAAACTTAGAAGATGATAACTCAGAAGAAACGAAGGGGTGCGACTATGAAGTTCTAGCAGGCAATTCAAAAGGAGCCTACCTGGAGGCCTGGTGGGCCTGCTGGATAACTGTGACTACCAGCCACTTAAAATGGTACACCCCTATGATTTATTGGGCATTTTCCAGTATACAAGCCATACAGGACTGATGAAAACTCCAAGAAACTGTGGCTGACATACTCCTATCTCATCAACAGTGGATGAGAGCAATAACTAATGTTTTCGGAATCATTTTTCACATTATACCGAAGAAAACAGCAGTCTCGGAGAGCCTTTAAAGTGGGTGACCTAAAGTTACACTTCCTCCACAGGCTGTAAAATGCAGACTGTGACCGTATAGCTTTGGCTACCATTAGCTGGCAGAGAAATCGGGCCCCTCCATTTCATAGCAGAGCACTCCTCCCATCGGCTGGGCTGCCTTGTTCTGCAGCTAGCCCCTTCTTTGTGTTGCTGTTTTTATTGCCCTCTTAATGCTTGAATATACGACCCTTGACTGATAGCCTCGCTAGTTAGCTTCTAGCTAGCAAAGTAAAGACATTCGCCAACCACTAGGCCTCCAAAGCGTTGCATAGGCGCAAGAAGACAGCCCCGAGACTATGGACTGGAGCAGAGCAGACCCGCGTCGTGCTGTCCGCGGCCAACATCTGCGGGAAGTCAAAACACGCGGGACGGCGGCGTCTGTAGCTCACCTTACGGACGCGGCGTTTCAGTATGGCTTCCGCGGCGAAAACGCGATCTCCCGTTGCCGAGAGCTCCATCTTTTCTTTCATGCCCGAACTAAGCTACCTGTCTGTTTTCCTCTCTACAGACGTCAAGCTCTGCTGTCTGCTCAGTCCGACCAAAGCAAAACTGTATGAGAGGCAGCAGACACACATACAAACACACACAAAAACACACACCACTACAGCAGCAGCGGCCAGCCTACTATCTGTCACGTGGCCAGGGCCAGCCCCTTTGGTCGTCCTGGCAACGATGAAGACTCTCACGAGGATGCAAGGAACCGCGCGCTACTTTCGCCATCATTTTTTGTCTAATGACCATACTATTTTACATGGAGTGAAAAAGAGAAGACTGTACCGCATGTTAACGCCCAATAGTCTAGTCATGTTATCTGTATAGCACATTTAAACGAACAGCTGACCCAAAGTGCTTCACAGGTACAGCACGGAAAGCAGAATCGGTATGCCTTAAAGATACACAAACAAGTGTGCCAGAATACAGTTAGGCAAAAGTAAACTCAAATAAGGTAACATAGAAAAAAACAACAATGGAACACAATTTACAAATACAAAAAGATAAAAAAGTTGAGTTGAGTTCATACACTGTTAGACTTACTATTGTATATTTGCGGTAACTCACTAGCAACACCCATTACAGTACCAGAAATGTAGTTTATTTAACAGTATAAAACCCTTACTGTAACTTAGTTTTACAGTCATATAATACGCTAACATTAATCATACTTTAATACAATTTTCTAAATGATTCTGTTATAGTCTTGCTGTATTATAGTTTTATTGTAATTGTGGTTCACAGTATATTACACTATTTAGCATTGGCAGTACAAACTTATTTATTTTACAAAAATGCTAATGAATTCCAAATAATTCACTTGAGTCCATGTACAAAAGTAATATATTTTTATTTTCGTATTATACAGGTACAAATATCAGGACCAAGATATCATTCAGAGTCGAATCCATGTCTGAAAAATGAATTGACTCTAAGAAAAAAATGTACACTTTTTAAATCCCCAGATGCAACTGCAGAACACTGAATGACCTAGCCAAAACATCAGTTTCAGCAGAAGGTTGCTGGTTTAAGTCCTTGAAGTGATGGACTTTGCTTTGAGTTTTTAATCACTTTTTCCAACATACTATACTATGTCTTTTTCTCACTGTTTATAGACAAGGGGAAATCCCCACACACTGTATTTTGGTGATGTACCTTAAAATAGTTGCATATTGATGAAACCTTAGTCATATTCATTTGAGCTTTATCTGTTGTTTACGTAGTAATCTGAAAATACTTCAGAGTAATGTCAGGCCAGTCAAAAGTTATACAAACGTCTGAACATAAGATAATCTAAATGATGACTAAATGTTTGAGATCGATATCATAAATTACAGTTGAAATGTTTAAGTGTCAAATGTTTTCATTCAAATTTGGCAACATTCCAAAAAAAAAAAAAAAAAAAAAAGACCAAAGTGAGAGATTAAAAAGAAAATAGAACACGATGATGAATGTTCAATGACAAAGCGGCTTTATGATGTCACAGAACGTTGAACAGGAGTTAATAAGTAGAAGGCAGTGCAGATCACACACTCAGTTCTTTGCAGTATAGTAGTGAAAAGTACTTTCAGAAAGACTTGAAGATGAATATCCAAAGTTTCTGTCCGTATGGAATGAAGAGCATAATGGAGTGTATTTCCAGGGCGACACTTCTCTCGCAACCTACTGACATCCCCTGCTTTTTACAGCAGTATTTGTCAGAGCTGATCAGTTTTAGAAAATCGTACCCTAAAACTGACCCGAAGATTGTTTCCTTCTCCTACCAAGAGATGTGGGGTAAGCTGCTGTTTAAATTTATCAGATATACTCTTTTAGTAATGTTTGTGATGTCCTAATCTAAAAAAGGCCTTTGCAGTAGATCAATTAAGTAATGCTACTGTGAAGCATTGGTGTAGTCTAATATATTATAATAGGTACCCTGTACCTGACAGTATATATATATATTTAGTCTTGTGTTAGTGATGTTTGGAATTGGGTATAATAAGGCACTAAAGATTTTATAGCAAACATCAAAACAACACTAAACAGTTTTAGGTTGAATATGTCAGACTCTGTCCTTTCTACATCACCCAGAAGAGAACTTCTCAAATTCCAGTAAAACCCACTCCTTAGTTCAACATCAAAAATGTTTTAACAATTTGAATGCAGGGCTAGTTTAGTGAAAATTGTGGCACAAACTGAAAGGATTTTGATCAGGAATGAAGGCAAAATTGGGACATCACAAACAAAATAATTAATGCTATCACCACTCAGACATGCTTTGCAGTATGTACTAATCTTGTGTTTTTGTAAATGGCCTTTTCCAGAGAATCAGTTCCTGAAAACGGTGAATCCGATCACCACCAAGAAGTCACCGGTTCCATCTCCGACTGAGCTAAAGGAGGCCCTGAGGACATTCTATACAGATTTGGCGTCTTCGGGTCAACAAAAAAAGTTCACCCCATTAGCAAAAGAAAAACATCCCTCTGCAACTCCCATGTTCGTACCAGCACCACCTCCCTGTGTTAGAAGAAAGGCTGTAAAGAATGTAGCACCACCTGTCCTTATTGTTAAGGGAGACAAGAAGCCTGCACCACCACCATGCGTTGAAAGAAAGGTGGGGAAGGATGTAGAACCACCTGTCCTTATTGTTAAGGGAGACAAGAAGCCTGTCCCACCTCCCCGTGTTGAAAGAAAGGTTGGGAAGGATGTAGCACCACCCGTCCCTGTTGTAAAGGTAGACAAGAAGCCTGCACCGCCACAAAGCGTTAAGAGAAAGGTGGGAGAGGATGTAGCACCCCCCGTCCCTGTTGTAAAGGTAGACAAGAAGGCTGCACCACCACAAAGCGTTGAAAGAAAGGTGGGAAAGAATGTAGCACCACGTGTCCTTATTGTTAAGGGAGACAAGAAGCCTGTCCCCCCTCCCCGTGTTGAAAGAAAGGTTGGGAAGGATGTAGCACCACCCGTCCCTGTTGTAAAGGTAGACAAGAAGCCTGTCCCACCTCCCCTTGTTGAAAGAAAGGTGGGGAAGGATGTAGCACCACCTGTCCTTATTGTTAAGGGAGACAAGAAGCCTGTCCCACCTCCCCGTGTTGAAAGAAAGGTGGGGAAGGATGTAGCACCACCCGTCCCTGTTGTAAAGGTAGACAAGAAGCCTGCACCACCACAAAGCGTTGAAAGAAAGGTGGGGAAGGATGTAGCACCACCTGTCCTTATTGTTAAGGGAGACAAGAAGCCTGCCCTCCCCATGAAAACACGTAGAGTGTCCGTAGTTAGAGTTCCTATTCCACCGCAGAGTCAATCAACCACTGGTAAAATCGTAAAGACGCCAGAAAAAGTAGAACTTAAAATAATTAATAAAAAAACACCTACACTTAAATCT
>NC_048408.1:26392062-26397503 GCF_013103735.1 Etheostoma cragini | reverse complement strand
TTCATTTTGTAATGATCAAATGTTAAAAAGCAAAAATGCTGTTCACTCAAACATTTTGAATTATGCCAACCCTGTGATAAATGATCCCTATTTTCTATTGGTATTATATTCCAAGTTGTGTTTTCATCATGTTAAAAGAAAAAATTTAAATTCCCAGACGCAACTGCAGATCACAAAATAATCTAGCCAAAACATCAGTTTACCCTTGATCTTGGCCGTTTATTTTATTTATTTATTTTTTAAATCCTGATTATGTATGAAATGCTTCTGTTTAGAAGCATTTGTGAAGGACGATGGAGAGGCATGGTCCTCCGGCTTGATGATCCACGTCTGCTGGAAGGGGGACAGAGAGGCCAGGATGGACCCTCCAATCCAGACAAGAGTACTGGTGCTCTGGTGGGGTGGTCCGTATACTGGACTGTATGAGAAGCAGAGAAATGGTCATGAGTTTAACTCATCCAAACTATTAACAGACTTAAAAACATAGAATACAACAGTATAAGAAATAACACACACAGTCACGAGTAGTAGTAGGTTTTCCTCCCCAGATAATTCAAAAGGTCTTTCTACTTTCTAATGGTGTCAGTTGGCCCCAGCACAACTAAAAGAGGTTTTCACGGTTTGATTATATTTTAGAATTCATACACAGTTTACAATACATTTTCATGTCTTTGAGGCATATTTTATGACCAAAAATCTTCTCAAACATATGCATGAACATAAAAAATAGAAATACAATAAATTAAAGTTAAAAAAAACTTTTTTCATCTGGCCATTATTTTTCTGTTCTTGTGTCTAGGTGACAACAATCTTTGGTGTCTAAGTGCAGGCTAACGGTCATGCTTAATACTTTGTGTTTATAAGGTTTTATTTTTACCCCGTCTAGCTATGTTAAACAGTTTATTAAGACTGGTTACTTTCTGTACACTCGGCATTAACGTTAGATCTGGTTAACCATTGATTTTATTGCCCGTATTC
Organism: Etheostoma cragini; assembly: GCF_013103735.1. NCBI lineage: Eukaryota > Metazoa > Chordata > Actinopteri > Perciformes > Percidae > Etheostoma > Etheostoma cragini. Next base: position 26,396,525 of record NC_048408.1, on the reverse strand, counting down.
ACAATTGCCCGTTTTTGCTGGTTAACTACCGACAGTCACATAACGTTGTTTTATGTTTTTTTGAAGCTAAATTGACCATAAACCTAGCTAGCTAGCTAACGTTAGCTACATAAAACTGACATTAGCGGTTTATAATCAGCTTTAACTAGGAGTTAATGCGTTTGATGGACATATTGAAACTCATTTGACTTTGAGATCAATACAATCGTCAATATCATAATTAATTTGATTGGTATTTTTCCATTACATGTTTAAAGCAAGCGTAACTTTGGTAAACTGTTGGTTGTTGTGTTTGTTTCACTAGTTAGCCTTCATTAAAATGGTGGTATCCACCCTCTTCTACAAAATGTCAGGAATACACCATGTTCATTGCAAAGCAATCGTTTGCAATACTAAAAATACTGCATCCTCAAAAAAGAGCGTTCTTTTTCTAAAGCTTTTACATAGTGTTAATGTTAATAAAAAATAAAGCAGAACACATAAAGAGGACAACGGAATAACTTAAACAGGTTTATTTTGGACCAGAGAAGCAGCTGATTTGACACATGAGACTCCAGGACTGATCTTAGCCTGGCTGTTAGCCTGCTCTGGAGCTAGCCGCAAAGAACAAATCTCCATGGTTACTCGGCTGGGTTTAATTTAACCTGGTTCCGTGAAACAAAATCAAAGCTAAATTCATCCAGGATACCTTGAATATCCCGCTTTAATCCCTTACCCTGGGTTCGTGCAACAGGCCCCTGATCAACAAGTGAAAAGAGTCAGGTATGTTATTGTCATATTAGGTTTTTGTATGATCCAAATTAAACATCTGTAATACGAATCTATCTAGTTTTCCTAACGTGCAGTGAACAAGAGATACCACACATCCTTCCTGCTGCTGTCAGACTTTATAATGTGTAACTCATGTGTAACATCAATCTACACCTTATTATGCAATATCAATACTCCTCTGTGCAACACGGTGTTATTAAACATTCTGTCTGTGTCCTTAACTGTTTTAACTGCTTTATTCTTGCATTTTTATTGTTGTGTTTGTCATTGCACTTTTTCTTTGCTGTAGTGTTACTGAAAATGTTCCCACTGTGGGACTAATTAAGGATCTTATCCTATTTAAAATGTTTAATATGTATTTCATGTAATTATGTTAAGCTATTTCCAGTAATTTTGTGTGACCTTTACTGACCAGTTCTGTTAAATGGGTTAATGCAGGATCAATTCATCGGCACATCTTACTGACACCTGTACTATGTGTAACATATGTCAGGAAGATGTGCCTGAGATCGCATCTATAAGCTGTATAGCAGATGTTGGGACAATGTACATGAAGCTGCATCTGTATGATGTGTGACAAACGTTATTACAATGTGTATTAGCCTTCTTCTGTACGATCGAGATAAATATATACGTCGCGGAAAGAGCGGCTGCATGTCACTGAAACGTCTAGCAACAACGTGCCAGTGAGTAAATGAGCAAACTGCTACATATCGCCGCCGTATTTTGATTTCATCGCCAATACGTCGTGCTGGTTTAAGTCCTTGAAGTGATAGACCTTGCTTTGACTTTTTAAATCACTTTTTTTTCTACATACTATACCCTGTCTTTTTTAATCACTTTTTATAGACAAGGGGAAATCTGCACACTGTATTTTGGTGATGTACCTTAAAATAGTTGTGTAAACAGGTTCTAATCAGCCTCCAACATTACCTGCAAAAACAACTCAAGGTCTGGGATCACTACTTAAGTACTTTTAACAATATCCTGGTTCGAGGGATAAAGATCAGATAGATATCAAATGCACTGACACTTACTAATTAGTCTTTGGCTGTTAGATGGTTATTGACTTTACACAGCAATGAAAACAACCGTACTGTAACTTTTTTTCAAGAAAATGTTATATTATTTAAAATGTCCAACAATGAATTTAACGCTCCTATTTCCCAACCCAAAATGTCATTTAACAATAACGTATGCTCTGGCCAGAAAACTACATGTTTACGTTTTGCTGCCGCGATAGTCCCTTAAATTTAGTTGTGCAAAACCCAGTACCTGTTTGAGTTCAATTTAAAAAGATTTAAAAAAATGTATCCGAAAGGATCCCCCAAATCCACATGAGAGAAAGACCTCATTGATGAGATAGTAGAAATGTAATTCCAAACTCCGGCCTGAAGTTCAGAGTCCAGCCCGCTGTCCACCACGCTCTCTCCCGCGCTTTGGCCGCCGGAGAGGAGACACGCCGCTCCTCCGTCACACCCGCGCTGTCTCGCTCACAGTCCGCCACACAGTCCCACAGTCCAGCTATGTTAACAGAAAAAAAGGTCTTCAGACGCCAAAAGAAAGAACTAAAATAATTCACTGTTCAAGATATTCTTTTCTTTTTTCTTTCAGAGCTACGCGCTTGCTGTTTCTCCCTCTGCAACAGCTTCAGAAAAGAAAAAAACGCTGCGCCATCTTCTTTAGGCTTAGATCAGACTAGAGCATACACGTATACTATGAGCGCAAATCAAAACTCATTACAACAGATGTAATTTAACATCGGCCACAACCGCAAAATGTTTGCCACTGCTGAAAAGTCTTGAGAATTAAAGATTGACTGAACTGAAAGAATAAACGTTGATAACTTGTTGGTTATGACAATTAAAAATAAATTATACAACATTTTAATCAAAGAAATTAATACAGTTTTTTTTTGCAACACAAAAATTGCGTTTGTTAGTATTACAACGCTGACAATTTCGATGACGTCACTAGCATGGTAGGACCCGCGAAGGTATCGAGGCAACGGCGGCAGCATTTTATATACACACGAAAATGAGTCATTTTAATGGCACGGGTTATGCAGAGTTGGCAGATTTATTTTACTATGGAACTATCAGCTATTTCTGCGAGTTGAACTCCCTCTGCATAAACCATGTGCCCTGAGACGGTAAACATCAGCTAGCCTCAGGGTGAGTAGAGAGGGACGTTGGATTCTGTGGTTTAGCTAGCGGCTAGTAAAGGCATTATTATCAATCTGTGATCTCGTCGGAGTCTTAGTTTATTTATACAGTCTTTGGTCGGAGTGCTAGCTTGGGGAGTTTTTCATAAGAGTGCTTCCAACGTATTTAGTTGCCAATCTAGAAACTAATTTGGATTGTTTGATATAGCTAGCTAGCATTGGTAATTGAGACGTATTGTGTCTCAATTTCAAGAAATGCCCAGTGCGTCGACTCAGTTTTGTTGAGAATTATTTCCTGTTGCTGTATTTGTTGGTTGAGATGACTGCTGAGACAGATACATTTGCGAGATTAATATTATTTTCAGGAGTTAATGACGGTGCTGTCCCGTGTCTGTCCCCGTGGTCAGAGCACGAGACGGTACGGACAACATCTGTGTCCCGACAGGCCACGGTCAGCACGGACAGCGGGTGTCCGAGCTGTTGACAGATGGCGGGAATAATATTGAGGCTGGCTACACATAATATTGTATATAAATATATATATATTGCATTTTATCAGCCGTGGAGAGTAATATGGCTGTAGTGGAACGGCTTCCATTGACGACCGTGTCTTTTACTGTGACCATTTGTTCAATATGTTGTAGTTTTACAAACTAGAAAGTGAACAATTTCAGCTTGACAAACACGTTTGCATCTAGTGGCTCACGTTCATCTTTATAAGCTAGCACGAGTACACAACAGACAACTTCGTGTAGGTTGCTTCAAAATAAAAGCACATCCTGTGACGGTTCACACTAAAACTTAATTCCTGTTCAGCGAAATTCACACGGTAGCTGCCAAGTCAAACTTCCGGTGTTATTTTGGTGAAAGTAACTCAAAAGTAATGCAGAAGCAGTGTAAGGCATTACAATTTATAGACAGTAATATTGTAATATAACTAATTACTATTAAAATGACAGCAACTAGTGATCTATAATATATTACGGCTGTTACGTAGTAACCTGAAAATGCTTCAGAATGATGTTAAGCCAGTCAAAAGTTAAACAGACGTCTGAACATAAGATAATCTAAATCAGTGGTTCTCAACCGGTGGGGCGCGCCCCCCCGGGGGGGCGCGGACTCTCTCCCGGGGGGGCGCGAGTACACTATGGGAGGGGGAAATTTTTTTTAAATTTTTTTTCATACTTTAACATGTACGTCAAAAGGCACAACTCTGCCGTGCCTTTGTACGTAAATGTGTTATTCCAGTAATCGTCTCCGTTAGATATCAAACATGAACAAATTAAAATCGAGATATTACTGTCCCTTTGCGTAGCTGACGTCATTACACCAGCTACGTTGTAAGCGCAATCCCCGCGAAATTCAAATTCCAAATAACAGCAGCGGAGTCCGCCAATATCACAGCGGTGAGGAACTTCTCTAAACTCGATTTTAATAATAAAAAAAGAAATAATAGCAAGATGGAGGTCTACGCCAGCCTTAGATGGACTACTGCAGCAAAAGGGACAAATACGTCGCATCGTTTCAA
>NC_048408.1:26390528-26391962 GCF_013103735.1 Etheostoma cragini | reverse complement strand
TCACAGGGTTGGCATAATTCAAAATGTTTGAGTGAACAGCATTTTTGCTTTTTAACATTTGATCATTACAAAATGAAGGACATTTTTTTTGAATATTTTCTTTTATTTATTTTCTTGCAGTAATTATTTAACTTTTCAAGAGTGACACAAAGCCCACATGTTAATGCCCCCTCACCCCCCTTCAAGCGGGCAAGGAGAAACTCCCTCCAAACCTTTTAACAGGTTAAAGAAGGAAGAAACCTTGAGAAGGACCACGCAGGAGGGAACCCCCTTCAAAGGTTGATGGGTATTTAATACCGCCGTTCATTTTGGCATTTAATAACATTTGCTACCGTAGCCGTGCTGTGACCACACAACATGCTTCCTATTTAAAACATTACTTATAATATCGTCCTCACCAACACTAAACTAATGTGTCATTGTACACAATTCCAGAGATTACATAACACGGCCATTTCACAAACTGCCGTGAGACCGAGTTGCTAGTTGAGACCCTCTTTGACAGATCTCATTATAAACCGTTAACCAAGCGGGCAACTGAGTCCTAGTTCACCTGGGAGGCTCAGATCTACTTTCTGTGTTCAGTGTCCACGCACAGCTGCAGACTTGTACCAGTCGTGCAGCCCCCATGTTCCATGCATTGTTGTTGACAGTTGCATTAGCAGTTTGCAGTAGCAAATAAAGGGGCAGAAACAGGATGCATAGCCTATTTTACTTTTACCATCAAAATAAAATAATTCTTTAAATCACTTTTAATAATAATTATTTTGTACCAAATATTGATGATTACTGTTGGTTAACGGTTAAATGGTTAATTATTAAGATCACCATGTAGGAGTCTTATTTATAATCTAATTCCATAGTGAACTTAATGAGGACTATTGTGGTCAGAAGGTAAGGATCTCATCAGCACACGCTTGTATCTAAGGATGGCAGTAGGACCTAGATGAGGGCAGCTGTGGGTAGGTGCCAGATTAAAATTGTCTATGCTCACTGCTACAGGAGCCGGTCTACTGAAAGCTGCACCCTGAACTTTCCTCCCCGCTACTGCCTTTACTTTCTCTCTGTCTGTCCACAGAATCCTCTTCCTGTCTGGTGATCTGAGGAACATATTCCACTCCTCCTTTGGCTGCTGAGCATTTGGTGTTGTTGGTCTTATCTCGGCTCTCTCTGTGCTTGGTGCTCGTTTTATTGGCCCTAGTGCTCCGCGTTCTGGCACCACCTCCCTGTTCTCAAGTGGGAGGGAACCTATGGTTTTCCTCTGTGGAATTGGTGGAATAACAAAATATCTCTGTGGAAGTTTTGGTATTGGGATATTGGGAAGGTTGAAGGGGTCCCTGGTGGCAGTGGATGTCAAAGATTTAAGTGTAGGTGTTTTTTTATTAATTATTTTAAGTTCTACTTTTTCTGGCGTCTTTACGATTTTACCAGTGG
>NC_048408.1:26365200-26390428 GCF_013103735.1 Etheostoma cragini | reverse complement strand
TTCATTTTGTAATGATCAAATGTTAAAAAGCAAAAATGCTGTTCACTCAAACATTTTGAATTATGCCAACCCTGTGATGAATAATCCCTATTTTCTATTGGTATTTCATTCCAAGTTGTGTTTTCATCATGTTTACACTAAGATAGAAAAGACATAAGAATATCGGGTTTAGCTGCAAACGTAAATCAAGACAGTAGTCACAAATTCCTCAGACATATCTTTTCAGATTATCAGCTTGCGAGTGGTAACGTTACGTTTTGAGTGGTTGGCGAGTGTGAGATGCCAAAATGGATGCCAATAAGATTCTGGAAAGTTTACTTTTAAAAAGTTGCATTGACCAGACCAAAGACATCTGTGTGTTTTGTTGTTGTGGACTGAGCTGTCATCACAGCACGTCCAGTCTGCACTCTATGGGGCACGCAAATAGGCCTACCTAGCAACATCAACCACATCAGTACCTACAGAAAGGCTGTTTTCACTGTCTGCATGTCACTTTGTAATTTCATTTTTTATCGCCCTGTTTTGATCCTTTAGAAAGGGGCTGTTTGTGTGAGAAAAGTATTTTTTCACCCTTTTATTGATGGACAGTGTTACAGTTTGTGAGAGATTATTAGCTCATGTTTTTACGTGTTAAGAGCATTAAAAGGAGAAAACATGGGACAAGTGGCCCCACCTTGCCCACCTGTAGATCCGCCCGTGCTGATGACATTTGGCGCCCTGCAAATTCCTCCCTGAAACACATGAAAACTCAAATTTACAATATTATAAATACTAATAATATTTTAACTTTTAATTCCCAACTTTCATCTGTCCAGGGCTGTAGCTAGAATTTCAAGGACCTGAGTTGTCCCGCCCACCCCAGAAAATGATTGAAGTATTACTATACTATTTAATTTGTTCCATTAAGCCATGACAATGATCATGCACAATACTTGTAGGCCTATACTCTGAAAATGAAGCGGCTAAATTAATTTTAACCATCGTTAATTCTATTATTCATGATGCCTGCGCTTTGTGACATGTCAAAAGGTTGTCTGTGAAAAAGACCTACAGCTGTTTCAGCCCCCTGTATCCCTGCAAAGGATTGGGTATAGATAATGGATGGATACTTAAAAAAAAAATACATTTTTCTTATTTGTATTTAAATATAGTGATATTAATATTATGCTACTTTATACTTCATACATATACTACTTAGAAAGAAATAGTGCTTTGCACTTTACCACATTTACCTGAAGTTATGTCTATATATAGTTACCCTACTTCTCAAACTCTGATTGTACATTCAAAACAAATAGATTATAAAATATGGCCCATTGTTTTAAACAACCAAAAGTACATAGCTTCATTGACCAACAACAATAGCCTCTCTCTTCCAATAATGTAATTAGAATAACACTTACAGTAGCCACTCTGCTTTATGAGTACTTTTACATTTGTAAATAACTCTATAGTATGTTTATACTGTGGTATTTCTACCTTTACTTCAATAGAATTTGAAAAGGCTACTTCTATCATTCTAAAGGTCCTCTTTAGGAGAAAACACGAGCATCGTCTATCCATGACGCTCCACCTCTTTTACCTCGCAATGTCACTTTCCTGAGCTCTGATTGGAGCAGCTCCCGTCAATTAGGATTTCTAGCAAGTTGGGTTGCACGTCATGGTTGTTGACGTCGCTGTCAGAAGTCAACCACGCAGACAGAAGACAGCAGGCAGGTAAGATTGGAGTGGACAGATAGCAGCTAAGCTAAACTGCGTGTATACGACTTAATGCGATTAGCTACACTTAACAAAACAATTCATGCTCAAAATATGTGGGGTGTTTATGTTAAAACCATGAACTAAATGGGTCTTCGTTGACAGTGTTCGTTGTTAAACGCGTAACGTTATCATGTCCAATTGATTCTGAATAACTAGAACTCGTGAGCAGCATGAATGGAGCCTCTTCTTCATTATTTAAATGAGGACCAGCCTCAGTTTGCATCGTCGTTAGAAGGTCTTGGAGTGTAGCTCATACGAACTGGGGAGACGAACTCTGTTGACTGCATATTCAAATTGTATTCTGAATTAAAAATAATAATAATAATAATAGGAAGTGCAGAGTGGACTGCTAACCTGGGTGGTAATGTGGTAACCCAGCTGGTAACGATAGTATAAATTGGGCCTAATTAGCTCTAACGTCACCTTTCAGGAAATAGTTGTTGATAGTGCATTACTTCACTGCACTAACCACAAATTAGAGACCGCCAGCAACCAAATAATATGTAATATCTGGGATATTACACCTGTTGTTATTTCTCGAGAGGTAGATTCTTTGGGTTAGAATACATCAGTCATTTGTTGACAACAATCCTACAGGTTGTGGTAGAGCGGGCAGAGCTAAACATTTGTGCACCTGCTGACAAATCTGCTTTATGTCAATTAGAGATCATTGAGACTGTGCTGCAGATAGTCTAAGTTCTCCATAAACTCTCTGTTCTTTGTTCTCAGGTGACAATGCAGTTTCTAGGTCGGCTGTTGGACACAGTGTCCTCTGTTTCAACCCTCTTTACCAACCCCTACCGGGTGAGGGATGTCCCGTTGTCCGACTACAGTGGGGGAGGCAAAGTCCTGCTGAAAGAGGAGGGACGCATGGTACTGTACAAAAACACCCAGTGCCATTCATTGGACTGTCTGCTTATGTGCCCTGAGACGCCTAATATGACTCTAAGGTCAGTATTGATCTCATAGGACAGGGAGAGTAGTGTGCTAAGATTTTTAAGCCCCTGCATATTTGGTTACTATCTTCAACGTACAAACAATCTTATTGATTTACTTAATATTGCTATTGATTTGCACTATTACCCAACAAGTCAGCTTCTCCAGATCAAAGCCCTTTATCTTGAATTAGCCAGTGTCAAGTCATTCAGTCATAAATACAGTATGAAAAGCAGTGTTCAAGCAAAGAAGGTACAATACGGTTTGCCATAACTGAAACCAAAAGCAAAAGGGTTTTAAGAACGGAACAGCATTCTAAAAATACATTGACCATTGTTGTGTTAAGTCTCCCGAGAGTTGTCTAAATCATAATCAAAACAATTGTATTGCGGATGTAGTGGAGTATGTCTTTGCTTAATATACAATAAATAAAAAACTAATTTGAAAAGTCACATTCAAGGAAAAAAACATGCCATTTGAAGTCAAGGACTACAGCAAATGCCAACTGGAATTTTAAAGGCACTCAGGAAATCCTAATTCACAGTAAAGAAAAATATATTTTTCTGTAATTTGTACCAATATAACCACACTCCCAGAGTTGTGGACACTTACTCAGAGTTCCCCTAATGGTGGAAGGTGACTGTGTTGTCATTGCACTGTGTGAACCAGGCTGTTTCAGGTGGCGTCAGAGGCGGACGCCATGAACTGGTTCCCCCAATATGCCCTCAAGCTCCGCCCCTTCTACGAGACACTGCCTCTGAAGGCTGAGACCACCCAGCCCATCGTGGACTGCATCCGCAACCACCCTGACTGGAGTTCTGCCCACATCGCTGTGGAGACAGGCCTGAGAGAGTGTCTCAAACATAACTATGTCCAGAGGTAAGATTGGAAGTGTTTGAGAACAATGCAAATGCCTACATAGAGTTCAAAATGATGTTTTAAAATGCTTGTGCCAACAATCCAAGAAGGTGAATGTAAAATAGAAATGAATTGTCAAGTCATGTCATTTCAAAAACTACAAACAGCAAAGCCCTTTTTCTTGATAAGTCACTTAACTGTTGAGTTGTTAAATGATTATCAAAATTGTCATTGATTTTCAACTGATAATTTCTGCACTAGTGCTGGTTCTGGGCAGTTTGTCCAGAGATTACATAACATTACATCATTACGTCGTTTAGCTGACGCCTTTATCCAAAGCGACTTACAATTGCTATTTATGTCAGAAGGACACATTAGTTGTATCACGGTGGGAATCGAACCCAGATCTCCCACACCAAAGACATGTAACATCCACTGCACCAACACCACCACTCCGAGACAAGTGCTTTAGGAGGAAGCTGTGTGAAGAGAGGATTATAAGTGTAAGCCTGCTCTACAGAGGCATTTATTGTGACGCATTCAGTATGAAAAGTCTATTGTGTGACAAATACTATAACTACCGGTATTTGTAATTAGTTCGTAACAACAGTGGTGGTTTTGCAGATGGTCACTCATTAACTCCAAAAGACTTGACATTACTAATTTGTCATGCAGCAATTGGTTTGGGTTAATTCCAGTACTGTATGATTATCAACTTGCACAACTTTATTTGAAAGCTACTCAAGATAGTCAATGTATCACGTACATTTTTCACATTCAAAATATTTAATTGCTATAGTTTTGCTAACATTATCTAAAGGAAAAGACATTCAGCATGTGGGAGTTTTTCAAAAAGCATTTACAAACATTGTTGCACACACAGTGAGTAAACATGAACATCATGAAACAAGCTATGGAAGTGAAATTTTGTCTTATCTTGGACTGAGAAGCTTGCATTTTGCAGCCAAGTCTCGGTCGGATCTGGGACGTTGGAGTTACTTCAATGCACTGATAAGGAGAAAAAAAACGGTCCAAACTGTCCCTACTTGATCTGTGTTACCACACAATGATCACGTCACTTTTTTCCAAAAAAGTGTGCTAAAGGTTCATAGTAGTGGTTTTCTTATTCATCACAAGCAACCTTAAAGTCTCTGTAAGCTCACTCTCAAAGTTGGGATATGATTGCAAAACAATGGCTGCCTGGAAGCCAAACATGATAACACTATGCTACTAAAATATTTAATCATGATTAATTGCATTAATGTCGTAGTTAACTTGCAATTAATCTCACATTTGTATTTATTTTAAATGTCCCTTGATTTCTTTTTGTCCCATTATTCTTTTTCTCATTTTAATGCTCCTATCAACATGGAATGTGGATCGGCTTGCTTTGTGCAAATGCTTTTTTTTCTTTGAAAACAACCTTGGCTTACAGCCTACTGTAGTGTTCAATTTCACACCAACATACTCACTTTAAGCAAATAATCTCTCACACAATGTAACACTGCCCATCAATAAAAGGGTGAAATAAATACTTTGAAAGGGGGGGAATTCTTATCAGTTTGACCATCAAGTGGTGTTTCAGACAGGATGTGCTGCAATGATAGCTTCGTTCAGAACGACAAAACACACAGATTCCTTTGGTTTTATCAATGGAACCATTTCGCAACTTTTTAAAAGTAAACTTTCCATCCAGAATCTTATTGGCATCCATTTTGGCGTATTGCGCACGCCATCCACTCAAAACGTAACATTACTACTCTTTGGCTGGCTTGCAAGCCCAAACAAGTGTGTGTGGTGTGCCTGTTGTTTGGTTTCCAGTCTACATAGATCCGGTGTGGTGTTGTAGTTTTTTTAACGTTACTAGTTGTTGTAACAGCTTGTGTTAAAAATGACAAAGTTTGCTAGGCCAAAAAAGAAAATGAATCTCTCGATAAAAAAATTCCATCTTCGTCCGCTTATCCGAAATTGGGTCACGGGATGAGCAGCTCCAGCAGGGGAACCCAAACTTCCCCTTCCCGAGCCACATGAACCAGCTCCGACTGGGGGATCCCGAGGCGTTCCCAGGCCTGGTTGGCGATGTAATCCCTCCACCTAGTCCTGGGTCTTCCCTGAGGCCTCCTTCAAGCTGGACGTGTCTGGAACACCTCCCTAGGGAGGCGCCCAGGAGGCGTCCTTACCAGATGCCCAAACCACCTCCACTGGCTCTATCTCTAAGGGAGACGCCAGCCACCCTCCTTAGGGAACACATTTCAGCCGCTTGTACTCTGGATCTTGTTCTTTTGGTCATGACGCAGCCTTTATGACCATGGGTGAGGGAAGGAACAAAAACTGTCCGGTAGATCAAGAGGTTTGCCTTCTGGCTCAGCACCCTGTTGGTCTCTTTTAAATAAAATTAAAAAAAAATGCTGTTAAATGGGTTTGCAATAACACTGTTAATAAAGTGTTTAACTGACAGCACTAGATAATACTTAATATTAATCTAGTGGCTAAACTGTGCAAAACGACCTGTGTGGTTACATCATCTCTCTGTCTCCAGTCAGATCAATGCTCGGGATGCATCAGGTCAGACGCCGCTGCACCTGGCATGTGAGCGTGGCGACTCGGCGTGTGTGAAGGAGCTGTTGGAGGAAAGCCAGGCTCGCACCGACATCAGAGACCGCAACGGAGAGACACCCATGCACTGTGCCGCCAAGCAGGATACTCCTGCCATCATCCAGGTGAGACTCCGCTGGAGGGAAATCAAAGTTTTATTTCCATCTGATCACATTTTGAAAAACGCTTGGCGAATGATCCTACCACCGTGTTTCAGTGTTCCTAAAATTCATCTAATCGACCCAAGCAGGACGCCACTGATTCAGGTTTCAAGATGTAATTAAGCAGTCACACCCTTTAAACTCCATAGTAACACAATTTCCCCTCCTTTCACCTCCCCCACCATGCTGTCATCCATCCCTCCACCCTCTCTTCATTCAGGTCATGTGCTCGCGGATGTGCTCGGGGGTGGATGAGCTGAACAACAATGGGGAGACGCCGCTCCACGTGGCCTGCCGTCTGGGACGCGTGGAGTCCGTCAAAGCTCTGTTGGGCGGCGGGGCTAAGTGTGGCGTGGTCGGTGGTGCTGGCTACCCCATCCACAGTGCCATGAAGTACAGTGAGAAGGGGTGAGTGGGGTTAAAGATCTGATAATGACTTGCATGATGTAGTATTATTTCTGTCGCTTGTAATCAGTACGGTGAACAGTCTTAAGCTTGATATATGGTTTTGTGGAGAACTGTTCCACGTAGAGCTTTCACCGTAGCCAAGGGTAAGTGGCCTGATGATTCTACTTGTGTGTTGGTGTGTGCGTTGAGCCAGCATGTGTGAGAAGTGGGTGATAGAGCGAGGGAGAAAGTGACAGCAATTAGCTTCAGAGCGAGTACTGACTCATGAGTCATATTGAGAGAAACAAAGTGTCTCCCCTGTGATTTCTGACCACAGTGGGAAATCTGTAGCAGTAAAAGTTAACCCTCTCCTTGATTTCCTGTTGATTATGGAGAAGGAGAACAACGAAATGAGTTGGGGGGGGGGATGCAACTCTGCCAAGCCACGGACGAGAGACGTGTAGTTACATTTTTTGAGAGGTGCATGTCAGGCTACGGCGTGGGGTCCGGTGTAGACTTGTGTTTCAATGTCCATACGTACGTAGCATTGGGGTAGATTTTACACAGAAATATAAATCAAGCTTTAGTGGAGGTGTTCGATGAATGTGTTTTACCATTATGTAGTTTCCAAAGTTACTGTCCCGCACTGAAATAACACTAAAGAGCATATGGTCTTAAATTAATGGTAACCCACGTTACAGTACACCTGCCTTCATCATAAATAGACCTTTACCTGTAGATATATTCTTGTTCTATTACCAGTTTTTGCATTAATAATAATATTTGCTCTCTGAATTGAATATCTGTGTTGGATATAGAACTGCTGAAGTTGTGAAATATAGTTTCCACAGAGAGAGATTCAGTTGACAAATTGTTACTAAAATTACAAAATAATAAAATCTCTTGAGTTTTATGCTGTTTTATTTAAGAGATATTAAATGATCTGCTTTAGGTAAATCTATTGTAAATATTCCTCTTTTATTCTGTTTGACTGTTAGCTGTGTGGAGGAGATCCTCAAAGCAGACCCAGGCCAGCTCCAGGCGGAGGACTCTTTGTATGGAGGGACGCCTCTCCACTGGTCCAAAACTGCTGAGGTGAAAAATGTTATTGTTTTGTGGTTAGAATTCATAATGAGCTTTTTGATTTACAGTACATGTTTGCATCTTAGTAGTATACATCCAGAGAAATGTATTTGTTTATGCTTTGGTTTTACAACAATAACATTTATGACCAGTTTATTAACTTCTGTTAGCAAACCGTGTTCCAGCAGCTATTACAAAACTTGAATTTATCTTAAACTGATGGCACAGCTCCCAGCCAGTGATAGTGGCCTGGGATTGTGTGGCTCTGGGTGCTCAGGCCTACCAAACCAAGACATTCATGTCAACAATAATTTTCTAAAGACTAAGTTAACATTTGAGGGGAAATATCAAGCAGATGTTTAAACAAATCTTCCTCTCTCTTTGCCAGATGTGTCGTCTGCTGCTGGAACACGGCTGTGCAGTGAACTACCTCAGTAAGACCGGAGAGAGCGCCCTCCATATTCTGACCAAGAAGGGCCGCTTTGAGGCGGCCATGGTGCTGCTCACCCACGGGGCGAACACCAACCTGAAGGGCCAGGATGGAAACACAGCCCTGCACCTCGCTATGAAGGTGGGTGGGTGTCTGTTAGTGTTAGTGTATGTGTTAGTGTGTGTGTGTGTGTGTGTGTTAGTGTGATCATGATCATCTCTGTCTTGTTATGATAGCAGTAATCCCTTACTAACAATTGAAATGTTCACTCAAGCAAAGACAAATGTCATGGAATGATTTTGCAGAGCGGTTGCAACATAGTATTTGGAAGAGGGAAAACAACTAAAAGATTGCAGAAGTCTTCAAATTCTGGCCAATAAGAATACCAGGTTGCATCACATATACAGTATGAGAACAAACTTCACAGATCTGCTTCTCTGTAATGGATAGCATGCTTACACTACAAGATGTTCGTTCTCTCTCTCTCTCTCTCTCTCTCTCTCTCTCTCTCTTGCTTGATGAGTTCTTTCTTGCTGACATCTCTTGAATAGCCACTGTTCTTGTTTGTTTGGTGTTTAATCAAAGATGCACAACTCATAATTTTTTTTTTCAAGAAAACTAGAAAAAAATGTTCTCCTGTTGCAATTTTGTTATTTATGTAACTACTTAAACATGAAATTGTATTCACATAAAAGCTTTGTGCCCACTAATATATTGAGAACATTCTAAAGTGTATTTTTCCTTTTATTGTTACTTTGCTGTGAAAAGAAAATCACCATTTGCTTATCTGTTCATTAGATGGACCACATGGAGTTGATCAAAGCTCTGATTGTGTTCGGGGCTGATGTGGAGATCCACAACGACCTGGGAGAAACCCCTGGACTCATCGCTGCTCGCATCAGCAAAGGTAAGAGCGAGCAAGAGAGAGAGAGAAGGGAGCGAGAAGGTAAAACCCTGAGGAGATGAGTTGAGAGGTAAGGAGGTACAGTATATGGAGGATGAATTAAAGGAAGAGGAAGAGGAGGAAAACAAGAATAGTAATGAGTTTATGGAACTTAATATGCTTAACCCAACAGGCCCGTTTCAGCTTTAGCATAACAAGAAATCTCATTTAAATCCATGTGTTCTACAGTAAAGCTACTGCACGACAATGGTTGGGTATGTAATGAATGATTTACAAAATTACAAATGTAAAGCAATTCTTAATGTATTTATTAAATCCTACTTTACAGTTCTCACAACTAATATATTGTTTTTGGACTGCGGCGGTTGGTTAGAACACATTCAGTGTCTTTTTTTTAAAGGTGCAAATAGCAAGTTTACTGTCAGGTAGTGTACGATTAGAAAAAGAGAGTCCAAAGTGGAAGAAAGCAGATAGAGTTATTCAAGAAACTAAAACTTACGATCTGGTCTGTGAATTGTTGTAATTCCAGTAGTTCCCCCAGTAGTCCTATTTTCAACTTCTCAACAGTAGAGGGCAGTGCTACAACTGAATGCCATTTAAACATATTTCAGTTACCAAAGCCAAAAAATGTTGCTCCTTTATTTCAGAAATTACCGGTTGATACATTTCACAATCACAAATGTAGAACTTATTGCTTTTAATTGTGTCATATAAGATAGCATTAATGCAGTATTTTTATTTTTCTGGCCACTCAGTGCATTCTGCATAAGTAAATCTACAATAGAGGCCCACCCATTGTGGTTTTAAATTCTGAACCGTTGAGTTGCTTCTTTGACACATTAGCTCTCTGGTCTGTATCACAATGCCTTTTGGCCGTGACCGTGTCAGAGATAACTGATATTTCTGTAGTTCCTGGCAGCTGATAGAAATCCCTGACTATATAGTGCAAGCTTTAAATGGCGTTGCATGGAAAATATTTTGAAATTTTTTTAATAGTAGATCAGCACAGTGTTACTTCTGAATTAGTGTTTCTACTAAAAACTGAGATAATTGCATGAGCATATTAGCTGTCTGCACATAGAGATGATTGTGTATGAAACCACCTATTTAATGCTTTAAATGAATAACAACAGTAAATGGGGTTTCCTGTTGTGTATTGATTTTTAAAATGCATGGTAATTGCTAACAGCTGGCTGATGTTCTTGACTTCTTTCTCTCTCTTCCTCTCTCTCTGTCTCCCATCTATCTCTCTCTATCATTATCTCTCTTCCTGCTTTTTGTGGTGCGTGTGTGTATGTGCACTTCTAACATGTTGGCTGGCTTGTGTGTGTGCTTGTGTTAACATGAAAGGTCCTAATAGAAAGATACTGCTGGACATGCTGTGTAGTGTAGGGGTCCAGCGGTGCCTCCCACCCTCCCCCGGCAGTCCTCCCCCCTTCTCCGACAAGGCCAAGCCTGCAGTGATAGGTAACACCGCCATCCCTCCTCCTGGCCTCCCTCTGTTGTGCTCTGTGTCAATCCTTCTTCCATTTAAATTGCTCACTTTGATTCATTAGGATTTCATGTGTATTGTTTTTTTCTTCTCATTTTTCACATTTTTTCTTTTTACATTTACCAATTTTACTTTTTTTATTTATTTTTTTACGTTTGGACGTTGATGGTCTTATCCAATGCAATTTGTATTTTCTCAAAAATACCAAAGAACCAAAAAATGATGACCCCCCCCCCCCCCCCCCCCCCCCCCCCCCCCCCAAGTGAAACCACACACAGACACTCCTTGTAAAAGTCCCATGTTGTTTGTGGAAAACCCAGTGATACCCGTTTCTATTTTCATCCTTTATGTGTCTATTTGATGCCATGTGTTGGCCCCATATCAATAGCTGTTGTAATTGGCAGGGTTCGAGGACATCGTGTATATGGGGGCTGCAATCAGTGCAATGAGCAGAGGCAAATCTGAAGTGGATGGCCCCAAAATGCAGACAAGAAAGTGAGTAAAAAAACTTCAATGTTATTCATGTATATTTGAATATTTTGTATTGCATCTCTGAAGACAACAAAACAGTTTTTTTTAATCCTATCCTCAGTAGGATGGACAGACTGCTATGTCTGGATGGTGGAGGTATTAAAGGCCTGGTGTTGATCCAGATGTTGATCGCTCTGGAGAGAGAGGCGGGTCGGCCAACCAGAGAGCTCTTTGACTGGGTGGCCGGCACCAGCACCGGGGGCATCCTGGCCCTCGCTATAATCCATGGTGTGTTTGTGTCCCTTTTTTATTTTCACATGTTTTTTATGTACAGTATCTAGCATCAATCATTATTGTTTTTGTAACATCAAAACAACAATGACTGTTCTTCTATTTGTAGGTAAGTCCATGGAGTACCTGCGCTGTCTGTACTTCAGGATGAAGGAGCAGGTTTTCAAAGGGTCCCGCCCTTATGAATCAGCACCACTGGAGGACTTCCTAAAGAAAGAGTTTGGAGAGAACACCAAGATGACAGATGTTCAATACCCCAGGTAACTGTTGATGTAAAATGTGTCTACTATGCAATATGCACAAAATATATACCGAGGCTCTAGGAAAGACAATTTCCTTAGACATACTCACTAGCAAATGATAAACTGCTCTAATGTTAACTGATAGTATAAGCCAGCACTAGGGTTCCGCGCATGCAAATATAAAACCCATACTCATACATACAGTAACGCTTTGCTGGAAGATTCAGTCAATGTGTTCCCATAAAGAAGTCTTCATTTCTAACTCATTTTTCTGTGTTTCTGCTGTTTGTAAAAATGAAATCCCCCAGCATTAAATACCGTACTTTGCTGTGTTTGGTCACTTTGAGACATTTCATTTATTTGGTTCTGTACAGGGTGATGGTGACCAGTGTTCTAGCAGACAGACATCCAGGCGAGCTGCACATCTTCAGAAACTATGACCCTCCCTCCGTCCAAAGAGTGCCCCCATATGCCACCACTGCCACCTTCAAGCCGCTTGTCACGCCACAAGGTACTTCAACAAATGGCACCAGTTATTTTTTGTTGGCCTACTGCACAAGTGCTTACTAGTGTTGTATTGGAGGGGTAGTGCAGTGCATTCATACTACCACTGGGTGGCGTCAAAGTACGCAATCTCAAAATTTGGTGGCTTTACATTCTGGGATCGGGTAATCTCAACAGTTGAAGAGTAATACATTCTCAGTTCATTCAGGAAAAGGAAACCTGAAAAGCAAGGCACTGGGTGAATGTAAAAGGTTTCTACTTTTGACTTTGCATGTCATCATTTTCCTGAACAAGTCTAGTTCTGCTGTGTTGTTTGAGTGCCAGCCATGTTGTTGTTGCAGGATGGGAGGATGAGGATGTGTTGATAGTAGGATACACAGAGGAGCCGACCAAAAAGCGTAGGAAGGTGACAGATGAAGGTGTGTGTCTGTGTGAGTGAGAGACTACGAGTGTTTGAAAGGAACAACTTCTCAACGATTTAAATTTGGTCAGTCACAATTTTTGGGCAACACCCAAAATATTACATATTTCCATTTTTCCACATGTAAACGTTTGACGTTTTGGTAAATGCGCTGTGTCACACTGTGTTAATTAATCAGCTTCAGAGGTGTTTATGCTAAGTCTTTATGCTAAGTTAAGTTAGCTTGGTGCCACCTGCTGGTAGCTTCACACTTAACCTTACAAACTTGAAAGTGGTGTCAATCTTCTCATCTTACTCTTAGCAAAGAAGTGAATAATAATAGTAATAATAAATGTCAAACTTTAAATGTGTATGTGATTCCACACAAAGTGCATGCTTACTGTTTATAGCACCTCAGCAAATAAGATGGTTCAGCCGTTAGCTTATTCAGCATGGATGAATGTGGCTCTTTTGGGAGTGTTAACAATTTTCTTCACAAATTGGAGTATTAAAGCTTGCACCCAGAATCAAAGTCTCTGAATATAGTGTCATGCCTTTTTCGATCCTTTATATCCCTTTCTGTACACCAGAACAACTTGTGTGGCGAGCTGCCCGCTCCAGCGGCGCCGCCCCCACCTACTTTCGACCAATGGGACGCTTTTTAGATGGAGGGCTACTTGCCAATAACCCGACGCTAGACGCCATGTCAGAAATCCATCAATGCAATAAAGCTTTAAAAGCAGAGGTAGGCAACCTGACATCTGCATTCTATTTTTACTGTCATTAGGTTTTACATTCTGTCTCCAACCTTGATGAAACAATAAAACAATTGTTTTTTATTAGATCATTTAATTATCCTTCTCCTACCTCTTAGGGCCATGGAAATGAAATCAAAAAGCTGGGTATAGTAGTCTCCCTTGGTACAGGTAAGGCCCTTTATTCTGTCTCCACATGGTAAAAAATGCATTTTATGCTTCTTTAAAATGAATTTAAAACTCATGATCACTTTAGGAATCTGTCATCCACAATCAGTTTGTTTTCTATATTAGTATTAATGCGTAATTTGATTTTTTAATATATATATTCATATATAATGTTACACTCAGGCTCAGCTGAACTCAGTATTGTCATGTAACCGGTCCCTGCAACAGTTGGCTTGAACTTTTGCTTCAACCCTCAACAACTTTGAAAAATAAACCTGTGTTTTTACCTAAATTTCTAGTCAATAATAAACTTATAAATTAATAAATAATAAAAATAAATAATACATTTTATATGAAAAGCATATAGCCATTTTTGTTAATGGAATAAATGTCCTGGCAAAGACTGAGACTTTGGCAATGTGTTGTATGCCCTATTAAGTTTGCCATGAAATATCCATAAGCTATCATAAGCCGTGTGATAAATGCTACTTAACCAGGGTGCCCTATACATTATATTTCATATGTTTCTTTAAGATGGAGGGCAGCAGTATGGATGGCAACACAGGAAAAGTTACACAAGACATTGTGAATAACCAACTGCCTCCTTGTTTGTAGACTTATACCATAGCTGTGCTGCCGTGTATCTCCAGGTAAACCTCCTCAGGTGGTGGTGAACTCTGTGGATGTTTTCCGACCCTCCAACCCACTGGAGCTGGCCAAGAGCATCTTTGGAGCCAAGGAGCTGGGCAAGATGCTGGTGGACTGTGTGAGTTCTGCTACAGCACCTGCTTCATTCTTCAATCTGTGACACAGCGCTTTGTTCCTTGGTTAAAGGACTGTCAAGATGCTCATTATCCAATACCACAAACTGTACATTTTTTCATATTAATTAATCCACTCAGTTGTCTTTTCTACTTTTTGTGAAGTATTTTAATATTCCTATTTTGCAAATAATAACCAATTACAATAGCCTTTCTGCCTTTTTGTTTCTAATTCTAAATTGTTTCTCTCTCTCTCTCTCTGACTGGACAGTGTACCGACTCTGATGGCTGTGCAGTGGACAGAGCCGGTGCCTGGTGTGAAATGATCGACACCATCTACCGCAGGTCCGTGGACTTTAAACCTGCTGCAGCTTGGTTCTCATTTACTGCTACAGTACCTCTGCTCTCTATCGTTACTCTGAGTCAAGCTGCCCTCTTCCTTTTTCCATCTATACATCATTATTAACAATTTATAAACAACATTTACAGGAATGTTATTGTCACAGCCTGAAGCACCTGGTACTCCCATTACACTACCCTATCAGGAATATGAAGATCAAAGTTAGCTGTTGAGACCCTGGCTTTTAATAGGTTCAGCCAGTATTTCTGATAATAATTTTCTGTCAGGGTTAGTTGTGTAGATATGGAGATATTCAATTCAATTCAATTCAATTTTATTTATAGTATCAATTCATAACAAGAGTTATCTCAAGACACTATACAGATAGACCACACTCCAGAATTTACAAGGACCCGACAGTTCTAGTAGTCTCCTCCAGAGCAAGCAACAGTGCGACAGTGGCAAGGAAAAACTTCCTTTTAGGCAGAAACCTCGGTCAGACCCAGGCTCTTGGTAGGCGGTGTCTGACGACCGGTTGGGGTTAGAATGAAGATATGAATTTACACAGATAGGCATGAATTTGCTAAACCATTTAGGGCTTTAAAAACAAGTAAAACTATTTTAAAATCAATCAATCAATGTCACAAATAGTGTAATGACGCTTGTACCTGTATAAGATGTACTCCTTTGCTTGTGCTGTTATTGCTTCTACATTTAGAACAAGTTTAAGCCTAACAATGTTTTTTTTAGGTAATCCAGTACGGAGTGCATTACAGTAATCTATGTGAGAAGATACAAAGGCATGGGCAGCTTCCAAAAAGAGTTTGGGTCTTACTCTTGGGATATTTCCCAAAAGGGGGGACAGTGCTCAGTCAAGAAAAACACCCAGGTTTTTATTTCCAAAGTACTTTGAAACGCTTTACAAGTCACTGTGTTCATTGTCTTATATGCAGATTGAGTCCCCAGTTGTCTCAAGAGGTGATGCTGGATGAGGTGAGTGACGCGATCCTGGTGGACATGCTGTGGGATACCCAGATGTACCTGTATGAGGAGAGAGAAACCCTTCAATACCTGGCAAAGGCGCTGCTGGACAAATGAAAGCACGAGAAAATCACAGGGAGAGGCTGCGAAGATGGGACCATGAGAGCCAAAGAGACGGAGAGTATGAGAGCAAATGCACGTCCCGTGAGTGGAGTGAAAGCCAAGAGTGATTGGACGAGGCACAAAGATTAGTGAGACGTGTCTGAATCGAGATTGTAACGTCTGTGTTGATGTGCTCTTTCTTTCAAACTCCTTGAGACGACGCGACCACTGCGACTCTCATATTTCCGCTGAAATGTCAAACAGTTTACAGTAGCAAATGTGTGAATCAAGGCAGACAATGAAGACTAACAGAAGTACAACTGACTTAACGTAGCCTATGAAAGGCAAGTTGTGTGGTATCATGCAATCTCATCACTGACCTTATCACTAATATGGTTGGTTGAGTTTACTATTTGTACATACACCAGTTAGGAACAGTGTTCAGCTTTCCTTTCTTCAATAGATGAATACAGGGGATGTATGAGGAAGTGGCATCAACCAAATAAAACTAAAAGTAGCACACATTGACTAAGGCTACATCCTCTGACAGCTAACACTCCCCCACCCCCACTCGTTAGTGTTTGGTAACAAATAGAATCTGAGCTCGTTTAAATCCCATTCTGATTGGTTGCAATAAAACCATAACACCCCTTCATTCCTTTCCGTTTTTTTTTTAAGTAGCAAAGTAGCAACCAAGATGTTTGTTACAAACATTTGATCAATTGATCAAAGGGACCAAGCAGTACAAGTACACAATCTGAAGTATACTGTCATATAGCTTGGGTGATGATGATCCAGTTCTGCCTTATGTGTGTGAGACCAACCTCTGTACTGTTTCTTTTTCTTCTCTCCACAAGAAATTTTCATGCCTTTTACTGTCTAATTTATTTATACTGACTTTAAAAATATTTAACCTCAACCATTGATAACTTGCTAAGATGCTGTTACAAGCTGTCGGCCTATTGTAAAAGTGGCTTGAGCGCATATTTAATACTTACTTTGACAACTGGATTATAAACCAGACTTGAATTTTAAAACACACTTGAAAGACAAAGAAACAAAAGCCCCAGAGCTACTTGCATAACATAAACTTGAGGCTACACATTAGTTCTTGTTTTTTTGTATTTGGATTAATTACTGAAGTGTATACTTGTATGTATGGGAATAAAATATATTAATATGGTTTTGAGTTGTGTATGACATTTTGTCTCTTTGTTGTAGCATGTACACTCTTGCTTAAGTATATGGCTCTAATGTAATTGTAAAGGTATTTTTTATTGTCACATACACATAGCAAAATTCAGAGTACTGACTGGAGATTCTACTGCGTTTTTTGATGGGGGGGGGGAAACCGGAGCACCCGGGGGCAACCCACGCAAACATGGAGAGAACATACAAACTCCACACAGAAAGGGCCAGAACAACCTGGATTCAAACCTAGAACCTTCTTGCTGTGAGGTCACAGTGCCAACCATTGGGCCAACATGTTGCCCTAGTCAACTATTTAAAGGCACAATCCATTTGCCAGCAGTACCATGCATTTCCCCCCAGCATTAAAACTCCAAACACAAAGGTGTCATGCTGGAGCTCTGCTAGATTGACAGGTAATTTTTTGTCATGACTTAGATTAAATAAATTCAAATTTGTTTTAGATGTTAAAAGAAAATAATTTAATACATTAAAATACATGCATTTCGTTATCTCGGTAAAGTTACCTGTACATTGTGCATTGACAAAAACGGTTTAATCCAAGAAAAAAAACATGCTAACTCTACATACTCCAGAAAAGGCAGAAACAAACATCATCATAGAGACCCCTAGCGGCCGTTTCAAGGAACCAGCATGACCAGCTAACATGAACTCAAGCATTCTGCTGGATAACAAGTCGCTGTTGTAACCTAATACGCATTTGTATACAAAAATCATAAACTTATAGCGGCTCTTGAAAATAAAATGTGAAAAAATAACCAAAGCTCCGGACGACCATCGCTCAACGCTAGCTAACACTAATATGGAAAGCTATCAATGCATACAAACAATTTTCTGTTGGGTGAGTATTTATTAACAAGTGGTACATTATCATTACTATATGTAATGTAACTAAGGTACGTTACCCAAGTAAGTCTCCACATACAAATTTATTTAATATAATAGCTACAATTAATTTTTAGAGAAAGCAGTTAGAGTCGCTAACGTTCACGTTTCGTGGTTGCTAGCAGGACTTCACAAACCTAGCGTTAGCTCACGCTGCAAGCAACAAAACGGATTACCTAGCATATTGATGAGAAAGACAAGTAGGCCAATGAACACGTATGTTTCCCATTTGCAATGAACTAATTTGTTTAGTATAACACCTACAGTTGCACAAAACATGTTTGAGAACTAGTTTTGGTTGTGGTTCTGTCATAAAGGTGTGCTAATTTAAAAAATATCACCGTAGTTTAAGTGGTTCGTCCCGTGTAGGATTGCACTGACTCCGTTCATTAAGATGTGCAGGACGTTTTTTGTAACTTAGCAACCTAACTTCGATGAATTTTAACTTTAAGGTTAAAAGAAATGTCGTTTGTTTATGGGTTGTTTCTGCATATTGGAAAGTGTTGTTGTTCTCACCTTGTATTTTGACACAGTGAATGCCTGCTTAACAAGACAAGGTTATATGGTTCAACAGAGTGGACCGTTACATTCAGTCTCTTTAAGTTTTAACTTGCTTTGATATTTACATTCTAGAGGTCCATTAGCCTGGAAGTGAAGAATATAATGCATTACTCTTAAACATGTGGCAAAATGTTGTAATAAGTAGGTTATATAAGGAAAGCACTTTTCTCAGGTGATCGCAATCCCTAACCCAATTTGTCAGCCCTTTGAGCTGAAGTGATGGTGTATTGCCCAATATTTGACCATTGATCATCCCAACATGGAAATCAATTTAAACTTTAAACAGCAAAATGAAAATATTTTCATTTTTATGAGAATAGCACCAGTAGTTGCTTAGATACCATGTAGCCTATGCCATAATAAGCTACACTATTCATAAAAAATATCCTTTAAAAAGACTCAGCCTTATCAGTTGTACAGTAACAGCAAGTGATGGTTACTCAAGGGTCATGTTGGGTCTGAAGTTGATGACAGCATAGGGGGTGTCCTCTTGTTTTTGAGGCGGATGTGGCAGGACTGTGCTGTAGAGAGAGTCTGTTTGGTTCTGAGGGAGGTGAACTCTGCTATAATGAACTTCTTCCTCCTCTGTTGGTTGAGCCGAGATGTCATGACGCGGGGGACCAAGGTTTAGCTGATAAAGAGACAGGGGAAATAACATTTTACATTACACTGAATATAATGTTTTGGCTGATCATTCTACCCCAATAATATAAAATGTTTCCACTGGACGGGAGTATTAGCATAGCAGGTACTCAGTGGCCAAAGTAGCGCTTACACAAAATAACGTGATTTGAAGAGAAGCAGGATTGAAGATTGCAATGTTCTAATGTAGCAAAAATGTTTAAATCATTTTCTTTACCTGCTCCAGGTTGTCTGATGTTTCAGTTCTAGGAGATTGACTGGAGGTCCTCTTTCTTCTGGTTAGAAGAAATGAGTGCATAAACAAGTTAATAGGTGATGCCAGGTTAGTGTGTGAAGGTTATTGCGCTGAAGCAGAGGACAGTGTTGCTCACCTGATCCACCAGAAGGCAGCGAGGGGTATAATAACCAGGAGAGCAGCACAAACTGTTGCCGCTTGCGTCCATTTTCCCATTTTACTCTGGACAGTAAGGGTCTTTTCATTAGAGCTGATGTTTTGGAGATTTGTGGCGGCACAGGAGTAATTCCCTGCATGCTGACTGCTGAGTGGGTCCAGAACCAGGTGTTTGTTTTGCTTCTCTATCAGGGTCAAAGGTCGACTGTTCAAGTACCAAATGTACTTTGTGTTGTCAGTCAGAGGACAGCTGGTAATGCAGCTCAGTGTGACTCTCTGGCCCTCTGTCACCGCTGCAGAGGGAGTAAACTTCACTCTCAGACCTAAAAGATAATTAGAGCGGTGATTAAATCCTCAGTAAGTCCTCTTACCTAATCAACAAAACAAGTGCTTTGCCTGTGTCTTATAAAACAACCCACTTAAGCAAAAGTACTCATACGTGTTAAGCAGGGTCTGGTTAAGCTGAGGAAACTAGAACTATGGTACCTTGTTAAAGTTAAAGATCACCCTAATGCTAAAAAGTAACCCTGTTAGTAGTGGGTGGGGCTTTCAGTGTGCTGAATGCTGGTATAACATGGTGTAGAAGTCAATAATTACAGACAATTGTGATGTATTTAATGTAAAGAGTTACCTGTGACAACCAAACTCACTCCGGGTCTCAATCCTTGGTCCTCACTGTGGAGTCTGAATGTGTATTCCGCTGAGTCAATCTTCTTCAGGTGACTGATTCTTAGGATGTGGTTATTCTCAAAATTGTCATGATACATCATACGAGGTACAGACTTAATTTGCTCTACCACTTCCTCCTTCCCACTTCTCTTTATTTTAAACCATAGTTTAGCCTTTGGTTGGTAATTGGGGGAAAAGTATTCACTTGAAATGTTCACTGAAGAACCTCGTAGAGCACAGATTCTCCTGCGGATGTAATTCACAATCAAGCAGTTCCCATCCTTTGCACCTGAAAAATATAGATAAAAGACAAGAGGTTGTTTCACTTTAAGTTATGTCAAAATTACCTTTAATGTTTGAACTACAATTACTGTTAGGGAGAATATATCAACTCTGTAGACATAAATGTTAGAAATTAGGACCTGCCAGTCTCAAACTTCTAGGCTACATAATAATAAATAATAAATGAAATAATACAACACTGTTATGGTCTATATTTAACTTTATAAAGCACAGTGGTCAGCAGCAGATCTCCTGTAACAGAGACTGAAATACACTTAACAAGATCTGTAAATCAAGGCAAGGCCAATTGCCCTGTTGCTGAAATGTGCTATACAAATAAAGCTTATTTGTATAGCACATTTCAGCAACAGGGCAATTCAAAGTGCTTTACACAAAATCAGTTAAGCAGATAAAACACAGGTACAAACAGTTAAAAATCATAAGCATTACATGATAAGACAGTTTAAAACAAAAAAGAAACATTAAGACACATAAAATACAAGAATAAAAGTTAAAGTGCAGCACAAGAAATTTAAAGAAATGAGCATTCATTTAAAGAAAGGCAGCATCAAAAAGAAAGGTCTTCAGCCTTGATTTAAAAGAACCGAGAGTAGCAGCCGACCTGCAGTTTTCTGGGAGTTTGTTCCAGATATGAGGAGCATAGAAACTGAACGCTGCTTCCCCCTGTTTAGTTCTGACTCTGGGGACAGAAAGTAGACCTGTCCCAGATGACCTGAGAGGTCTGGGTGGTTCATAGTGTAGTAGCTGTTGCGGCTGTAAGCAGTCCAAAAGAGTGCTGCCGCGAGGGACTAAACACTGAGAGATGCACACATGTGACACGCTCATGATTGTATTGCAATGATTTTATTTTTCTTCTTCTTCCATATGTGCAATACACTTAGCACTGTTGTTACCTTATGTAATTGTTAACTGGTGAGTAGAAATAATTGCGTAATACTGCGTGCTGCGTTGTGCGCGGTGCGGTCAACAAAAGTGTTCGCTCCCAGTTTAACCCCCTCTCCGTCAAAGCCCAAAGAACCCAGGTGCACAGGTGAGGCAACAAATATATCACTTCCGCTGAAACCGTCATGAAAACGCCCACCACCGACAATATTAGCGCATAATACAATAATCAATAAATGAGACCATAAAAAACATCTTGTGGCTCCTACAGTAGCATATCAGAAATGCATTTTGGTCCTAAACCATTTAGTGATTTATAAACTAGCAAAAGTACTTTGAAATCAATTCTTTGAGGTACAGGAAGCCAGTGTAAAGACTTCAGAACCAGAGTGATGTGATCCAGTCTCTTGGTCTTAGTGAGGACCCGAGCAGCAGCGTTCTGAATCAGCTGCAGCTGTCTGATTGATTTTTTTTAGGGAGACCTGTAAAGACCCCGTTACAGTAGTCAAGTCTACTGAATATGAAAGCATGGACAAGTTTTTTCAACACTACAACCGCAATCAAATGATGAAAATAAGATTAAATCGACATGCCAAAACAAAATCAAACATGATTAACTGCATTTTACTGTACTATGTGTTTTTTTTTTACATCAGAGACCAGAAGTTGGTTCATACTCACAGACTTCAGCAGAGCGCAGATCCTCGAGGCCTTTTACAGCACAGGAGTAGCTTTCAGAAGAGGTTTTGGGAACTACAAATGTTTTCTTCTGTACTACATGTCTGCTCTTATACCAAATAAAGTCACTCAGAGGACAGCTTGTGTTACAGGTCATTGTGACATGGCTCTGGTCAGCTGCAGGACTTCTTTGAACATGTACTTCTGTTTGGGGATGACAAAGGTATTTTTTTTTTTATCAGTTACATAAAAGACAGTAATATCATGAATTATTTAACATAAACTTAAAGCATGATTAATCCAGAAAACTGTGGTCATTGTGCTTGTAACAATATAAAATCACCACAGATATACAAAGAGATATAATATAAAAATAGATTTTAAAGGGTTTAGAAGGGGTGGGGTGGGAATTGTTTGTGTGTTTTGGAAACGTAACCTCTGGGATATGTGATGGAGCACGGCTCTTCCTCTGACGTCGTCTTATAAGAACACATTTTCCCTTCACCATAGGTCACACTGAAGCAGGTCGACGTGACAGAATCTGGGAAAATAAATGGTTTTGGTCTTTGGAAAATGTTGTCAAGTAGTCATTGTAGAGCAGACGCTTTAGGATTTGTGGTTCTAGTGTGTGAATAATAGAATTATTCTTGAAAGCATGACACATGTAGCCCGAAGTTTCATTATATAATAAGGAGCTAAATGCTGTCACTCACCCACTGAGACTTGAGGGGCTCTGAGATCCTCGTAGCCTTTGATAGCACAGGAGTACCTGACTGCTTTCTCACTGCTGACCAGCTGTTGGTACCATGGAGACCAGTCCTGATAGAGGAACTCTCTGTTCTTGTACCAGACGTAGACGGCAGGGTTTTCAGTCAGAGGACAGCTGGTGCTACACATCAGTGTCACTGTCTGTCCCTCTGTGGCAGGAATCACCTTTACCTGCAGGTCTGAGATTATGTATACAAAAACATTTAATACACTAATGTCCTTCTTTTAAGTGATAAATAACGGTCAGCCCCTGTACCTGCAACATGGAGCTCAGTTCTGTTGTGCCAGCAGAGTTCTGGGTCGTCAGTAGTCTCTCTGCAGCAGTAAACATTTGCATCGCTCTCTCTCAGATCTTTGATTGTTAGAGTGAAGTTACTCTCTGCAGACATGTTGTACGTCACCCGATTTTCATCTGCAGAGAGCTCCTTCTGAACAGTTTTAGATCTGTCCCGGTGTACAGTGTACCACTTCATGCTTGTTGTGGGACGTTGAGCTGAGCAGGGCAGATCCACTGATGAACCTTTTAAGGCACAGATGCTGTTTGATCGTCCATGAACTCCTTTAACAGAAGAATTTCATCAGCAAGAACATCTGGATGGACGTTGTGCTCTGCACTAATTGGTCAATGATGCTAAGATCAAAAACTCAAAGGATCATATTAATATAATGCATCAGCAGAATAGGTAAAGATATTGATAGCTACCATTAAATAATGTTTATTTTAATAAGTAGGTACAATATAATTTGGTATAGGTATAATATAATTTGTCTTAACACCAACCACTACAACAATTCTTGCAATTCTTTTTTTTTACAGTTAACACAGTTAGTGTTTAATAACGGATGAACAGCAGTTCATACCTGAGATGTACAGGATCAAACCCAGAAACACACATCCAGCTTCTGCCAACATGGCTGTTGTAGTCCTCGGTTTCTAATCAGAAAGGTGGCTGTATAATTCAATGACTTTATTACATCTGTATGTGAGAACATCTGTCTGTTCAAAATCCACAGCAGTCTCCTTACAGCGACAGAATGGACTTTTCTGTGTTTCCGCGTTTAGCAGAACAACCGCATGCAGTTCTGACAAACTGTAACTTCCTTCCTCATACAGTGTCTTGTGAAAGTATTCGGCCCCGTTGAACTTTCGCCTTTTGCAACATTTCAGGATTAAAACATAAAGATATAAAACTGTGATTTTTGTGGGACAAAAAAAAGAAGCTAAATCTACAATGGAATGGTTCACAAATAAACATATCCAGCTGTTAGAATGGCCAAGTCCAGACCTGAATCCAATCAAATCTGTGGAAAGAACTGAAAACTGCTGTTAACAAGCGCTCTCCGTCCAACCTCACTGAGCTCGAGCTGTTTTGCACAACGGAAAAAATTCCCGTCTCTCAATGTGCAAAACTGACAGAGACATACCCCAAGCGACATACCGCTGTAATCGCAGCAAAAGGTGCCGCTACAAACTATAAACTTAAGGGGCCTGAATGATTTTGCACGCCCAATTTTTCAGTTTTCTATTTGTTAAAGTTTGAAATATCCAATACATTTTGTGCCACTTCATGATTGTGTCCCACTTGTTGTTGATTCTTCACAAAAAATTACAGTTTTATATCTTTATGTTTGAAGCCTGAAATGTGGCAAAAGGTCAAAAAAGGCACTGTAATTATTCTTAGGGAAAAAGAGCCTTCTAGTGAAGAATCTATTTGTAGTTTAAAGTGGAGAAGTTGTTTGAAATCATATTTTGTCATTGAAAAAACATTGAATTTAACTTAATAGTGTCACCATTTTTCTTACTGATTTTAATGACAATTATATGTGTTCAGTTTTAACATAATGTATTGGCTTTCCATGCGACATGTAGCAGTGTTAACTGATCGGAGAGATGTGGAGCTGTCTGGAGTTGGTTTGATTTGGGAATAGAAGTTCAATGAAGACCAAGCTGCAAACATAATATCTAGCATGTTTTAATACACTGTAGATAATGCAGGGTAGAACATGTTACAAAAACCTTTTTTTACAGATACAAATAAAATCGAAAGCAATACAACATTCTAGGGCTGCACAAATAATCACAATTGTATCAAAATCGCAATGCAAACTAGTGCAATATCAAAATTGCCGGGTGGGGGGCAATATTTGTTAAAGGTAAAATATGTGTCAAACAGAAGTAATGGCGTGCTGCTAAGACATCCTGACATACAAATTGTATCCTATGGACTAAAGTTTGTTTGGTACAGATCCATGCAAAAATCAGACTTTAATAACTTTAATTTCTTTCAATGTTAACGATTCAATTGAAAATAAGAAAAATGATACAGAAACTATCATTCCCTCCAATATCGTAAATCATATCGCAGTTGCAATATCAGTCAAAATAATTGCAGTTAGATATTTTTCCTCATAATTCCTTAATGTGTTACCTGATAAAGCCACCATACATTTGGCAGTGCCATTAGTCGATCTATTTACAAACACATTTTCAAGTTATCTGTACAACAGAGCAGGTGTGGTCAGTCTTTTCAATCAGCCCCTGAGGCAAGGCAAGGCAAGGCAGCTTTATTTGTATAGCACATTTCAGCAACAGGGCAATTCAAAGTGCTTTACACAAA
>NC_048408.1:26360705-26365100 GCF_013103735.1 Etheostoma cragini | reverse complement strand
AGAGGAAAAGCAAGATTATCAGCAAAAATATGCAAGCAGAGGCAGGAGCAAGCAGCAAAAGCGTCTGTACTGTAAGAATCAGGAAGCAATTCTGAGAAGCAATTTAAAGTGACCATACTATAACAATCACCTATTCGTGGGATTTGTGGAGTTAATTCGTGTCTCCGGTGCTTCCACACATATACCAACTTGGTTAAAAACATCCATTCTGTTTTGAGTGAGATGCAGGTTTCTGAATGTCCTTGGCCTTCAGTCTCCGGGTGAGCTGAGCATATGCTAGCAATAGCATGCTAGCTTGTTCTCAATGGAGAAGAGAAAAAAGTCTGAAGAGGTCAAAACTCCAGCAACTTACTTAGTGAAGTGATCAACTTAGTCTGAAACCATTAAAAAATATAAATGTGTAAATACCCCATTAGCAGATGTATGTAGATGTATATGATTGGCTAGATATACACTGGTATATTCTTTCTTATTTAAATGTTTTTTGGAATGCATTTTGTATTATGACCCTGATAAAAGCCACAAGCAACAACGCATTGGTCTAACTGAAGATATTCTTCAATACTACTATTGTTGCTGGTGTTTTGACCTCTCCAAGTTTGTGTCATGTGTTTTTTTTTTAGAGAAAAACAGTGATGGTGTCACTGAGGCTTTTTACATTTTTTTCTTTGCTGTGCAGATTTTTAGCACATGCACTGTTCCGTACTAGCTGAGTGGTCACTGCTTCTTCAGAAACACTCTGCCTTTTTTTTCTGACAGATGATTCAAAGAGATTAGCTTTTGCTTGGGAGGCTCTGTACTTTTAAGGAACTCCTGGTCCACGTTTGCATGGAGTGAGGGGAAATGGAGGGCGGGAAAAAGCCTTGAAATGCTGATTGTTGTAATACTACCACTCATCAAGATGAGTAAGGCCACTAAGTACATCCCAAATTCGTTGAAATGGAAAGAGATGCACACTGGGGGGGTCGTGCTGGTCTAGTTGACAATGACATAATCCACATGCTCCTGGCGATTGGGCTGATGCGATTGGACGGTGGAGTAAATGGGCTCTGCCTGCCTCTTAGAAAAGTAGACCCTGCTATAGTGAGGCTCCTCCTGCTCTGCTGGTCGAGCTAAGATGTTTTCATACACATGACCAGGGTTTAGCTGATGAGGAGACAAGACAAAAACCATTAGTTTGGTATCAGTATTTTAACAGTATTGTTGTACCCTTAACCTCTAGGCAAGGCAAGGCAAGGCAGCTTTATTTGTATAGCACATTTCAGCAACAGGGCAATTCAAAGTGCTTTACACAAAATCAGTTAAGCAGATAAAACACAGGTACAAACAGTTAAAAATCATAAGCATTAGAAACCGATAAAACACATGAATAGACAGTTTAAAACAAAATAGAAACATTAAGACACATAGAATACAAGAATAAAAGTTACAGTGCAGCATAAGAAATTTAAAGAAATGAGCATTCATTTAAAGAAAGGCAGCATCAAAAAGAAAGGTCTTCAGCCTTGATTTAAAAGAACCGAGAGTAGCAGCCGACCTGCAGCTTTCTGGGAGTTTGTTCCAGATCTGAGGAGCATAGAAACTGAACGCTGCTTCACCCTGTTTAGTTCTGACTCTGGGGACAGAAAGTAGACCTGTCCCAGAGGACCTGAGAGGTCTGGGGGGGTCATAGTGTAGTAGCAGATCAGAAATGTATTTTGGTCCTAAACCATTTAGTGGCTCTACAGTTTGCTATCTACACGTGTACTCTACACAAAACTGGATTGATTTACATTTGTTGAGGGGGGGTAAGCAACATTTAAATACAGAAATGCACCGTAAGTGTTAGTTGTCAGTAGTGACCTTACAGCCTTAGAAAGAATGATTAATTCAAAATATGTTTATTAATGAAATTGAGAACACCTTATTCTCATCATATTGATGATGAATCTGGCTCCTTTGCAGTCATTATGTTTTCAAATCCTACCTCTGTGTAATCAAGACTTAAATGTTGTGCAAGAATTAAAAAATGTCTGATCTTTACCTGCTCCGTGTTGTCAGCTGCTTCCTCTTTAGGAGATTGAACCGAAGCCCTCTGTTTTCTGGTGAAATGATAGAATATGTGTACATTTAAATACATGGACAAACAATTTCAGATTAGCAATTGAATGTCATTGATCTGCGACGGAGAGCGCATCTTAGCTCACCTAATCCAAAAGAAGACAACCAGAAGTACGATAACCAGGAGAACAGCACAGACTCCCGCAGCAGCGGCCGCTCCAACGGCCGCTACTGCTGCTTCTGATGCTTTCTCTAGAATACTTTCAACAGTCAGAGATTTTTTACCAGATTTAATGCTTTTTGTACCGCTCTTGACAGCACAGTAGTAGTTTCCTACATCCTGACGGCTGACATTTTTTATTGTTAGTTTCTTTGTGTTCCTTGGTTGGGCCAGAGGTTGCCCTTTCAAGTACCAGATGTAGGCTGTGTTGTCAGGCAGAGGACAGCTGGTATTGCAGGTCAGTGTGACTCGCTGACCCTCTCTCACCACTACAGGAGGCACCCTAAGATTCAGGCCTGGGAGATTATTGCAAATGTCAGTTCATGTACTCAATCAAATAATACATCCTTAATACCTTAACAAGAAATAGCGAATTCGTCAGTGCCCTAAATAAATTGTTCCTGACCGTTCCAAAGTGAATGATGTAAAAACTTTCTAGTCTGCTAGCTGTGGGGTGAATAAATAAAGATTTGGGTCAGTTAAATTGAGGCAAAGATTACGTGGAAGGTTAAAAGAATATAATGCAGACTGTTAGCGACTGTTAGCAACTGCTTTGTTCACCCAACTATCCATAGAAAAAGACTTTTTGAACATCTCACTAATTCTATTGTACCCTTTCTCTTTTGAGAGGGCTGTTTTATTCAAAATGAAGAAACAAAACAAATGACATACATTGCTTGGCTGTGCTTAATGGGATCACATCTGTAGGAAGAATCATTTTTAGACTAGTAAAGACTATGGGCTACACAAAAGATCAGCGGTTCATGTGCACATTCCAACAACAACAAACAAAACGCTGTAATAAAGAGACAAACTTTTATAATGATGCTTTTACCATCTGCATTGCATTTATTCTACAGAATTACCTGTGACAACCAACATCACTCCAGGAAAGTCAGACTCTTTCCATTTGTTTTCTTGTTGTCCGAGTCTGAATGTGTATTCTGCTGAGTCATTCTTTGTCAGGTTAGTGATCGTCAGGATGTGGTGATTGTTCTTGTCATAATACTCCACACAACCTGCAACCTCGCGCAGTTCTTTTGCTTTATTCCCCATGCCCTTTTTTAACCATATTTTTGACGTGGGACGGCTGTTGTTAGGGAAAGAATAATTACTTGAAATGTTCACTGAAGAGCCTTCCAGAGCACAGATTCTTTTCCGGACATAATTCACACTCCAGCAGTTCTTATCCTCAGTACCTGAAACATAGATGTTTAGTTGGCAGTGTTTTTGATGTAATGATAACTTTTTTTAATTGCTACCCAATTGCACTAATGCTATATATATGTATATTACATCAAACTATTTTGAGTTTCTATTTTCTAGAATCTAATAATTAAATAAAAGGTTGTTATATGGAACTTATTTCAGGGATACTCTGTTATCTTTTCCACCACTATGATGGTGCAATATTGTTCAGTGTAGAGATCATCAGATTTCTCATTGCCTTTCATGTAGTTAGATTTATGACCAAAGTAGGCTACCATTAAAACAGACCACTGAGCAGTATGTTAATAGGCTCATACTCACAGACTTCCGGCGACTGCAGGCCTTTCACAGCACAGGAGAAGCTCTCAGTAGACTGCAACACTGGCAGCTCTTGCCCTTTAGAGTATTCGATTCTGTTGTGGTACCACTTATAGTCATGTGGAAGGAAAGTTTTAACACCGCTGGTGGTACACATCAGTGATGCACCAGTCTTTGTAACATTGACTTCTGTTGGAAGATAATAAATATTCTTTTAATAAGAAATTGGGAAAATAAATGACCAATTCTGAAATAGAGCCCTATTTTGACTAATAGATAAAGTTCTGAAGTTGAGAGAGTTGTGAATGTTTGTAGAAACTTAACCTCTGGGATATCTGATGGAGCAAGGCTCATCCATCTTCTGATGAGAACACATTTTCCCTTTATCATAGGTCACAGTGAACTCGTTTGAGTCGACAAAATCTGGACAAAAAAATTAGATTCAGTATCTTTAACAGTAAGGGGTAGTTTCACAAAAGTGTCAATTTTCATGAAAGATTAGCATGTTAAAGATTGCTTTACCTGATTAGGGAGCTAAATGCTGTCACTCACCCACTGAGACTTGAGGGGCTCTGAGATCCTCGTAGCCTTTGATAGCACAGGAGTAC